>NC_088240.1:64561541-64831541 GCF_036934945.1 Oncorhynchus masou masou
CAGGGTGGTACACTGCTGGTAATCAAACACACACATTCAAAACTCCTTACCCGAGTGGCACAGCGGTCTAAGGCACTGCATCTCAGTGCTTGAGGCGCCACTACAGACACCCTGGTTCGATTCCAGGCTGTATCACAACCGGCCATGATTGGGAGTCCCATAGGGCGGCGCTGTAAAGGGTACGTGCTGGTGGCAGGGAAGTCAGGCGCAGGAGAATGAGCTTGGTATAAACAGAGTCGTTTAATAAGTGCTCACAAACTCCGAAAACCAACATATACAAAAATAATGACCGTGGGTACAAAACCCATCGCACACCAGAACATAATAGCACCAATACATACAACAAACAATCACCGACAAGGAAATGAGGGGAAACAGAGGGTTAAATACACAACATGTAATTGCTGGGATTGGAACCAGGTGTGATGGAAGACGAGAAAACCAATGGAAAATGAAAAATGGATCAATGATGGCTAGAAGTTCGGTGACGTTGACCGCCGAACACCACCCGAACAAGGAGAGGGACCGACTTCGGCGGAAGTCGTGACAGGCGCACAATTGGCCCAGCGTCGTCCGGGTTTGGCCGTCATTGTAAATAATATTTTGTTCTTAACTGACTAGCCTAGTTAAATACAGGCTACATTAAACTAAAAAAAAATTAAAAATACCAACACAAAACATATGGACGTGCATAGGAAGACATTCGAGGATGGAAACAGACACACTGTTTTTGGTAGTGTTGAGCTGGGTGGGTGTAATGACCTGGAGGTAACCTGCTTTAGAGAGTGTCACCCTGTCACCACTCTCTCCCTATGCCCTCAGTCCCCTTTAGTTGCTCAGCCTAGCTCTCCACATCCCCTGTATCCACCCACTGACTTGCCTAATTAAATAATGGTTACACACCTATTGTAACGGTTCTCGTCTGTCGAAGGAGAAGCGGACCAAAATGCAGCGTGGTGGTTATTCATGTTCTTTAATGAAATGAACTAGACATGAAATAACGAACAAAACAAATAACGAACGTGAAAACCTATACAGCCTATCTGGTAAACACAGAGACAGGAACAATCACCCACGAAATACTCAAAGAATATGGCTGCCTAAATATGGTTCCCAATCAGAGACAACGATAAACACCTGCCTCTGATTGAGAACCACTCCAGACAGCCATAGACTATGCTAGATACCCCCACTAAACCACACACCCAATACCTAACAAAACCCCAAGACAAAACACACCACAATAAACCCATGTCACACCCTGGCCTGACCAAATAAATAAAGACAAACACAATATATTTCGACCAGGGTGTGACACCTATGCCTCTACTGCCATTCATTCCAATTAGACTTGCTTCGGATTTCTCCCTGACCAAGATGGCTTTCATTTTGGCCCATTTATAGTAAACTACATTAACTCCCAACACTGACTGTGTGATCTTCTTAACTGGGTAGGCTTACTGGCTGGTCCTCATGGCTTGGCTGACCTCTAAGACTTAGGGACTGGGATTTAACTGGACGAAGGCTCCTATAGATCAGGATGACAGACCCCCCCTTTCTCCCTCTTACAAACACACACACTGGACGTTTGTTCCTGCAGCTCCCATATGTGATGTGGGGGTTGGCAGGGGGTGGTGATGGTCTGGTTGTTTAGGAGATGAACACTCTGTAGACGACTGTGTGTGCCGAGGAGAGTTTAATCAGAGAAGGCCTTGTCCCTGCACAACTTTGTGGCCCTCTGCGTCTAATTCATCTGGCCAGCGGCGTCCTTGGGCTGCCTCCCCGTCACTAATGAAAAGGGCCAAACTGAAACCAAGGTCAACCGGGGCCTCGCATCCCCACTCACTGCTCCTTTCTTCTCTCTTTCTCTCTGCCTCTCCATCTCTCTCTCCTCCATTTCTCGGGCTGTCTCAGTGTCCTCCTCTCTCTTTCTCTCTGCCTCTCCATCTCTCTCTCCTCCATCTCTCGGCCTCTCAGTGTCCTCCTCTCTCTTTCTCTCTGCCTCTCCATCTCGCTCTCCTCCATCTCTCGGCCTGTCTCAGTGTCCTCCTCTCTCTTTCTCTCTGCCTCTCCATCTCTCTCTCCTCCATCTCTCTCTTTCTCTCCCTTTCTGTCCCTGATCTATCTTGTGGCCTTGTCTTGGTGTGTCCTCTCAAAAGGAGTGAAATTCTTCTCTTGCCTTCACCTTCGAGAGGAGAGCGGGAGGAAAAGAAAGAGGGAGAAGGATAGGTGGAAAGACAGAAATCCGTTGTAGAAAGAGGAGAGAAAGCCAGACAAAAATAAAGAGAGTTGCTGTGAGAAAGGAGTAAAGAGAAGAGAAGGAAAGGAGAAGGAGAAGGGCAGGGACTAGGGAGAACATTTGAGTCGAGAGAAACATTTAGAGAATGCCAGGAAAACAGAACGCTAGGGCAGGTGTGGAATAGTGGTGTGGAACAGGTGTGGAATAGTGAGGACAGAGGGGGAGACAAGAAGAGAGGGAGAAGGACAGGGAGAAAGGGAGAAAGTCAAAAGGAGAAAGAAAAGAATAGATCATGTGAGAGACAGAAAGAGGGCTGTGAGCGAGGGAAGAAGGTAAAAGGAGAGGGATAGAGGGAGAGGTGGAGGGGAGAGATTTCCCAAGGGGGTGATGTTTGCCCCGACTCACTCTTCTGGGGAGAGAGAAGACCACAGTTGACCACTAAACATCCTCCCTCCCCCTCTTCATTCCCTCCTTGTCCCCCCTCCAACAGTATGGTTAATAGCAGCTTTATAACTATAGCCCCTTCTGCTGTGGCTAATCAAAACACACACAGACAGACAGAGAGACCCCTCCATCGGCACAAAGCCCCTTTATTAATTAGACTTCATTAGCGTTTGTCAGATCAGACTAATCAGTGTGTGTCTAGGGCGAGCGTGCGTTGTGTGTGTGTGTGTGTGTGTGTGTGTGTGTGTGTGTGTGTGTGTGTGTGTGTGTGTGTGTGTGGGGGGGGGGGTTAACTATTGGTCAAGGGAGAGGACTGAAGAGATTAAGGGAGGCGGTGTCTATGATTTAGTGGTGTGGCTCAGCTGAAAAACATGTAGCCACTGGAGTGATTATCAGACCAATCACACACACACTCATTTGGTGAACCATTTCAATCAGTAATCCCTATGGATGCTACAGGTAGCAGCAGCCCAGCAGCAGGTTACAGGGCCGGTTACTCTGGAAGGAGCCATTGTCCAAACTGCTTTAACATAAGATACGTGTGTTTGTATGACTATATAGGTGTGCATGGTCAGAGTCCGTAGGTTATATGAGTATATGTGTGGGTGTTTGTGTGTGCTGGGTTGCGTTGAGTGTGTGTGCAAGTGTGGGGGAGGGGTGGGGGGTGACCTCCTCTAAATGACAGCTGGGATACAGATGACACATTTGTCATCATCGTGGTGACCAGAGCATCCCTCATCATGTTGTGTAAGGAGTCTTTGGCCAGAGGGGGGGACAATATCACGACACATGATGGCTTAACCTTCACAGACACACGTACGCACGCACGCACACACATCTCCACTACAGTGGATAACACAAAAGTCTTTACCCAGGGAGTGAAGAAGGATGGGGCTGGAAGAATAACCATATCAGAATACTTGATTGATAAACTGTCACACACACCAACACAGCGCAGTTTAGTCAGTTGTCCTGTCGGCAGGGTTGGAACTCTGAACCTCGAGGCCGAAATACATGGGGGGAGCTGACTGATTCACATAGACCCCTTGCGCTATACATACACACACACGCACAGGCTCAGTCACACACACACACACACGCACAGGCTCAGTCACACACACACACACACACACACAGAAATGGTGTCATCAACATTCTGAAAGTGATCGATTCCTTCAGCAGCTGTTGCTCAGACAGGTGTCTGCTCTTCATACTTAAAAGGAACAAAAGAACTCACGGAATTTACTTTGAGCTGAAAGGTTCTCCGTGTTTGTCATCCCTCTCTTTATATATCTCTTTCTTTTCCTCCCTCTCTTTCTCTCATTCTTCTCTCCCTCTTTCTCTTGTTCTTTTTTCCCTATCTCTTTATCTATCTTCTTCTCTTTCACTCTCTCAACCCTCTCTCTCTCTCTCTTCTCCCTTTCTCTCTCCCCTTCCTTTGTTTTCTCTTTCCTCTCACCTTGAGCAGTGGATTTAGTTGCAGTTTTTACTGTCTCTAAAAGTGGCATGAGGATCGAAACTCTGACCCCCAAAAGAGTATAGGAATAGAGTCCCAGTCAAAGGTCAGGCAAACAGTCCCCTTTGTCTTTCTTTCTTGCTCTCTCTGTGTGTGTGTGTGTGTGTGTGTGTGTGTGTGTGCACTAGCGTCATAATTGCTTTCAGACCTCCCAAATTAACAGCTTATAACTGTTTTTAAGTGATAGCAATAGACTGTAATGGAAAGTGTTTTACGGAACTCGTTGGAATTTAGCGTGACAGCTAATGTTAACAAGCACAGGCTCACAGCTATTATCGTCTTTGACACAAGTCATTCACTCACTACCCTTAGCCAGCACGCTAACTCTAGTGGTCTAGGTTGCCCTTTAGACAAGTGAATGAGAAGAGAGTGTAATGGGATGAAGTCGGGCTAACAACGCAGACGTTGAGTAACATCTCTCAACCATTCCAATACAGATTACTGTCAGACAGAGGAGAAGCCAACTGACACACCATATCGGAGTGTGTGTGTGTGTGTGTGTGTGTGTGTGTGTGTGTATGTGGGTGTGTGCGCAGTGAAGGTGCTTTGGTGCTAAGTAGAGGACAGCCTGGTGTGAAAGCCGATCCGCACTGTGGCCAATAATGGTTAAAAGAGAGCGAGACAGAGAAAGAGAGACAGAGAGAGAGACAGAGAGACAGAGAGAGAGAGGTAGGAAAGGAGGGAGGAGAGGGAGGCTTTGGGTTTGGCCTGGCATCCTGAAAAAATGACAGTGGCAGGGTGGAAACAGCTTTCACTGACCCCAATGGAGAGGGTGTGTGTGTGTGTGTGTGTGTGTGTGTGTGTGTGTGTGTGTATAGACTCTCTCTGCCAGGGATCATCAACTATATTCAGCCACAGGCTGATTGTTTCTTGAGTGGATGGTTGGACCTCCAGAAGCCCAAACAGATATCATGTTGGACTAAAACATAATCATTTCAAACCTTGCTTACATTTGCATTACAATCACGTGTTTCTCTATTACGCGTGGGAATACTTGGGAACAGATCAAAATTAAAATCACTTGGAGCTGATTTCCTGTTGTTTTTACAATCTTTTATATCCAACACTGAAAATTGTCTCAGAAAACTTTGTGGCCAAATAAAACCACCCACGGCAGATAGGGAACCCTGCTCTAATCCTAGGGCTGCTATGCATGTGTAGCAGTGTGTATATAAGTGTGTCTACCAGTGCGTGTGTGTGGTCAGAGGGCCCAGAGGTAAAAAGGCTAGAGTTACGGAACACGAGGTGGGTAAAAAAAAGAGACAAAGATCAACAATGGCGGTCGTTAAAGGGGGAATCCAACAAGTGTTGAGCTGCCGCCTGGGTGAACCCTGACCCCTCAGCTGCTGTGCTGCTTGCTTTGGGCTCTGCGCCGCGCGACAGGTGAGCCAGCTAACGGCCGGCCGCTTGGGATAGCTGGGTGGACTCGCGTTACACACACACACACTGAGAGAGGCACAAGGACAGGACCCACATATCCTCTAACATTCCTACACATGGACATTGTGTAGTCATAAGACTAGCACCTATTTTCTTATCCTCTCTCTGAGAATCTCCCCTTCACTCATACGGAATGTATATGATGGGTGACAGGTTTCGTTCTTGTGTCTATTCAGAGAAAGACACAAAACAAGGAGGCCCAATAAAAGTCTCCCTTACAAAGCCAAACATGCTCACTCAGATAAACACTTTCCATTCGTCACACTCAAACTATTCAACTCAAACAGTTAAACCATCTTTCTCGCATTGACATGTTACAGTTGGCAGTCAAACGCTGAAGCCAAGCAGTAGGACTTGTGTTCACCATCTCTCCATTGACAGCGCTCCAGTGAATACTACCGTCAGTCTAATAATTGAATGAGTGATAACATTATGGAGTTATGGGCATATGTCAGCAAAGCAATTGGCACTGAGTGAGAGGGATAATATCGGCACAGTGTGTGTGTGACAGAGTGATAAAAGTGTCATTGCATTGTGTGCATCGCAAATAAACACTGTTTGCTTTAAACCTGCATTCATGATATCATGGCTTTGTCATAGACTTGGCAAAAATAGAGGCTTTGATTGACTATCTAGAGGCGTTGTGAGTTGTGCTGCATAGAGTCAGTTTCTGTGACAATGGTGTTGTCAAAATGAGATCAAATCTCTCTCTGTCTGTCTGTCTGTGTTCTCTCTATGTGAATCTATTAGAATCAATCTGTACCTTCAGCTGTTGAACACACTTCTGTCACCCAGAAACCCCCTCGGCCTCTCCGTCTCGCTTTCTGTCTGTGTGTCTGTGTCACCTTGTTATTGTAGCAGTGTGGCTTTGGTCACTATGTGTTGTTTGGTGATAGTCCTTATTCATCATCCATTATCTTCCTAGATGGCTGAATATAATGTGTGTATGTGTGTGTGTTTGCCTATATGGTTCTATGACTATGCAGTCTTTGCCCTCCCAGCCTCTATGTTATCAGACCCAGGTATGACCCAGGTCATACGGACACTCCTCCTGCTAAACTTTTAGTCGATACACCACAGTTCAACAGTCACAAGTCAAAGGTCATCAGTTAGCATGTTTTCACAACAGGGTTATGAGGGTGTAGGGTTGGGAGGTAGGTTGTAGAGGTAACCATCTCTGATTGAAACAGAAGATTTTACAGCCAGGTCACCCATGATACAAGTCAGTATTCAATGTCAATCCATCTCTGAGGATGGCGGGAGATGGCGGGGAAATTGGCCACTAGGGGCAACAGTGAGCACTGTTACCTTACCTTTGGCAGACAAGGGTAAGAATCTGCCTCTGATTCCAAAGGTTGCAAGTTCCAATTCAGTGATAGAAGGTTGTTTTTGAGATTTTGGTTTTAAGCCTATCCCAAACCGTAAGCCTTACCTTAACCATTCAGAGTTAATGCCTAACCTTAAGATTTCAGAGTTAATGTCTAAACTTAACCTCAATAAACACTTCGAAATGTAACGTTTGCAACAGCTTCAACATTTGGAAACATGGATGAATGTCTAATTCTGACATGAGACTGTGAGAGCTAGTTGGGATTTTACGGGTTTGGATGGTCTAGTATTGTGTATGTGTGTGTGTGTATGCGTGTGTTTGTCACACTCCTGACTGGTTGGCTATGACCTTATGACACATTTTATCAGGGCATGATGGGGACGACCCTTGACCCTGAAACTTTCTATTTCAATAACACTCTGAGCGTGTGCTCAAAGACAATACATTCAGTCCCCAGTGTTTTATCTATGATAGACAACACATGTCTCAGAGAGGCAGCATTACGAACTACCAGATCTCAGGTGCAACATTTTTGTTATGGTCAGTGTGGGAGGTTTGCTTTTGGGGTGGTGTATATCTGGAAGTTATATCTGGGAGTCAGTAGAGGCTGGTGGTAGGAGCTATAGGAGTATGGGCTCATTGTAACGGCTGTAATGGAATCATGGAACGGTATCAAACACATCAAACATATGGAAACCATATATTTGAGTCTGATACATTTATTCCATTCCAGTCGTTACAATGAGCCAGTCCTCCTATAGCTCCTCCCACCAGCCTCCTCTGATGGGAGTCTTGTTTTGTTGTGTGAGTGAGTGAGTGACAGAGACAGAGACAGTGTGTATAGCTGTGAATCATGTTAATGATTGTAGGGTAGCGCTGCTCCTGATTTCCTGTGTTATTAGCCAGTGGTGATGGACTGAGGGTTAGGCAAGGGTTCCTTCCTATCATAAGAGGCCCTTTCAGGTCAGAAACCTAGTAAAGAGTATGTGTGTGTGTGTGTGTGTGTGTGGTGTGTACGTGCGTGCCTGTGTGTTAGGTAAGCCTCTCTGAGGGTGTGACTCAGGTCACAGGGGAAGGTGTTTTTAGACACAGGCTGTCTGTGTCAGGCTCCTTTAAAAGGTATTCAGGGAGTCTACACCTGTTTGTCTTGGATTGTCCACTGACTAAATAATCAACAGGAGAGATTGGGACTGACACACTCACACACACATATTGCCACTGCAAGCTTCTATGTAAGTTTGGGACAATATTCAATCATACGCAATAGCCCGATTTCCAGGGTAAGTCAGAAATACCAATAACATTGTAGTAGCTGAGTCATCTCTGAGTGTTAGTAAGAGAGTGGCAGTCACATCCGGTACTCTGTCCAAGACTGTAACTCGGCATGAGGGCATAGGAGGTGGGGGTTGTAATTATAGGCTCAATGCTAGCTCTGGACAAATTACAGAGGATCACACACTCCCTCTCTCTACCTCTCGACTTCTCATTCTCCCCCACCACACTTATACTCACCCATGCTCGGGAGTGGTGTCTCCCCAAGCAAGACCAACAAGTTTTATTTTGGGTCGTAAAGAGAGCTCAAGTTGAATTTAGGCTCATCATATAGTCTGTTCAAAACTATCCCATTTTTGTGTGCATAAGCTAGGAAAAATAAAGTTGTTTGAAAACATGAAAAAATGTCAGGACACTAGGTAGCATGCTAACTGACTGTTTGGTGAGAGAGCTCATCAGGCCTCAGACAAAGTCAGTGATTTGTTGGGATTTGGCTGAAAGTGGAAAGACTCGTCTATCTCTGCTCATCACAGGTCAAAGGTCAGATAAGGAGCTGTCTGGCAGGAAGTGAGCTAGTGGATGAGGTCACATGACTAGAGTATAGACAGAAGAGGGGTAGGAGAGGCAGGCTGGAGCCTAACCCCCTGAGGTTGCTGTTGCTGTTGCTCTACTTATGTATTACTTTCTCATTCAATATATTTCTTGGAATTGTATGGGCTTTTCCAAATAACAGTTCTCTCTACCTCTCTCTCTCATCTCCTCCCTCTGCCACTGGTCCCATCCGCTCCGCCCCTCTTTCTCCTTTAATATAGCTGTATAATGGCTCTCTTATGTGGTTGGGGGGGGGGGAGTTGGGAGGAGGGGGGAAGTGAAGAGAAGGGGAGTTGGGGGTTGAGAGTAGAGCCTATGACTGGTCCAGAGGTCACCATGATGAAGCAGTAATGAAAAAGGTAGAGTGGAAGAAGTAGAGGGGAAGGGGGACTGGAGATCTATAGCCCTGAAGGAAAGGGAGGAACATTGTAAGGAGAAAGGGTGTGTGTGTGAATGTGCTAATGTAAGGGTGTACCTGTGTCTGCTCCATAAGTCCTCTCTCCCTGCCCATCTATGACCTCTGAGTGGCCATTATGCAGAGGTTACCAGAGGTGACCAGGAGATCACTCCAGGGTTGTTTGGGGGCTAAATCAACACCCTGTTACAGAATGGGGGCGTGTGTGATTGATCCAATCTGAGGATCCGGGCGTCCGGCGCTCCGGACAGGGTCACTCTGCTGACGGATGGTACCCATCTGTCTCCTTGGCGACAGATGGACGATGGACTCTTCCACTTCTTCTAAATATTTGTAGAACGAGGCCCAATCAGAGAGGGGCTGGTGAGATTACGCTCAGAGAGTGAGTGTGTGTGTTTGGTGAAGGGGGCTAGGAGAAGCAAGTACGGTCACCCTCTTGGCTTAATTAAACATATTTAATTTGATTACGCACAATATGAGTGTAATTATAGCTGCAACTCATTACCACAGATAATAAACACAATATTTTCCCTAATGAAATATTATCTGACTCATAATAACTATCAGACATCTGACATACAGTACCAGTCAAAAGTTTAGACACACATATTCATTCAAGGGTTTATCTTTAGTTTTTACTATTTTCTACTTTGTAGAAAAACATTGAAGACAGCAAAACTATGAAATAACACATATGGAATCATGTAGTAACCAAAAGAGTGTTAAACAAATTAAAAATTAATTTACATTTGAGATTCTTCAAAGTAGCCACCCTTTGCCTTGATGACAGCTTTGCACACTCTTGGCATTCTCTCAACCAGCTTCATGAGGTAGTCACCTGGAATGCCTTTCAATTAACAGGTGTGCCTTGTTAAAGGTTAATTTGGTCCTGTGTGGCTCAGTCGGTAGAGCATGGCGCTTGCAACGCCAAGCGTCGTGGGTTCGATTCCCGCTGGGGCCACCCATATGTAAAAGTAGTGGCCCCAGCCGACTTGTAAGTCGCTTTGGACAAAAGCGTCTGCTAAATGGGATATATTATTATATTATTTGTGGAATTTATTTCCTTCTTAATGCGTTTGAGTCAATTAGTTGTGTTGTGACAAGATCGTTAGAATCATCGGACCAAGGTGCAGCGTGATATGGTTGCCACATATTTACTTAGTGAAACGCGCAAAAAACAATAAAGAAAGAAAGAAACGTGACGTCAATGAAGTGCTAACAGGCAACTAAACATAAACAAGATCCCACAAACACAGGTGGGAAAAATAATGACTTAAATATGATCCCCAATTAGAGACAACAATTACCAGCTGCCTCTAATTAGGAATCATACAAAACACCCACATAGGAAAGAAACTAGAACACAACATAGACATAGAAATACTAGAACTTCAAGAACTTTGAAAGTTTCTTCAAGTGCAGTCGCAAAAAACATCAAGCGCTATGATGAAACTGGCTCTCATGAGGATTGCCACAGGAAAGGAAGACGCAGAGTTACCTCTGCTGCAGTGGATAAGTTCATTAGAGTTACCAGCCTCAGAAATCGGCAATTAACTGCATCTCAGATTGCAGCCCAAATAAATGCTTCACAGAGTTCAAGTAACAGACACATCTCAACATAAACTGTTCAGAGGAAACTGCTTGAATGAGGCCTTCATGGTCGAACTGATGCAAAGAAACCACTACTAAAGGACACCAATAAGAAGAGACTTGCTTGGGCCAAGAAACACAAGCAACAGACAATAGACAGGTAGAAATCTGTCCTTTGGTCTGATGATTCCAAATTGAAGATTTATGGTTCCAACCTCCGTGCTTTTGTGAGACGCAGAGTTGGTGAACAGATGATCTCCGCATGTGTGGTTCCCACCTTGAAGCACGGAGGAGGAGGTGTGATGGTTCTTTGTTGGTGACACTGTCTGATTTATTGAGAATTCAGGTGCGTCCAAACTTTTGACTGGTACTGTATGGCAATCACATCACATCATTTGCTCTGCCAGCACACACACACACACACACACACACACATACACACATACACACATACACACATACATAACCTAATTTCCCTAATTTAATATTCATTCATTCAAAACATGCGTTTGCAGACAGACATACACATACACACACACACACACACACACATACACTTCATTCAGCCCCCTTTCCAGTGAAAGTGCTTTTCTCTGCTTCCTTTGAGTTCAAAGTAAATTAGTAAAATGTGTCGAGCCGCGGGGAGGAAGTGGTTTCCAGACCGCTTCGGCATGTTGGTGCTCACAGAGACATGTTTACAGCAGCTGTGTGCGTGCATATGTGTGTGGAAACGGACAGACAGATGTGTGTGGAAACAGACAGACAGAGGTAGAGGGCGCGATGGCCGAGCAGCCTCTTCAGAGGAAACCACAGCTCAGACGCTCCTCTGTGTAACTATATTCAGCAGTAATAGTGATTGAAGACCAATTCTTCGCTGGAAGTGGCTAATGCTAACATCATACAAGCCATAAATGTCCCTGAAAAAGGAACATGCTAACTATTGTAAGAACTCTAACATCGCTAGCGGTCCTCCTCTCTGGAAGAGGTTATCACTGATGTTAATACTAAATTACATGAAAGGGGCCAACAAAAATGATCTGTCTTTGGCGGTTCACAGGAGGCTAATTGTAAGTGTCTCTGGGGAGCTTGATCAAGGGCCAAGGATGTGGATAAAATGGTCTATAGGAAACATGGCCCCATACTTACATCAAAATACATAACACACTTGATTTGAACCGTTTACACTTCAAATGCACTTATTGAACACACTCATTCACTCAATTAAGCCTACTCTAATGGTCAATACAACTAGCCCTGATGTGTAATTAACATGACCTACTTAGCATTGTCACTCACCAATCCACAACTTAGCACTAACTGTCCATTTCACACACTCAGCAGCAATTCACAACTTTCACTCACTTGTTGTCAGAGCCTAACCAGTTAACACGTACACAATACCCCTCACAGCTTGAGCAGTGAAGAACTGTTAACCCCCGCCTCAAATATACACACACACACACAAAATCACTCCCACACACAGATATTCAAAAACCAGTTCCCGACACACACTGGCCAAGTGGATCAGAAATAAGTGGAAGGGAGACAAGTATCAAAGACCGGCTGGAAAGTGGGTCACAGTGGGGTGTCTTTATGTCCTCACAGCCAAACACGCCAGTGAAAAGAACAAGTCCAAACATACACATTAGGGTTGCCAACTACAACAGATTTGGAAAATGTATTGTTTTCTAAAAACAGTTATTAATTTCATTCAGAGATAATATATATATATTTTTAAATCCAGAATAAAGTGCATTCAGAAAGTATTCAGACCCTTTGACTTTTTCAAAATGTCTTGTTACAGCCTTATTCAAAAATGTATTAAATTGTTTTTTTCTTCTTTATCAATCTACACACAATACCCTATAATGACAAAGCAAAAACGGATTTTTAGATATTTTTGTAAATGTATTAAAAATAAAAAAGTATTCAGACCCTTTACTCAGTACTTTGTTGAAGCAAAGTCTCTGCAGATCCTCTCAAGCTCTGTCAGGTTGGATGGGGAGCGTTGTTGCACAGCTGTTTTCAGCTCTCTCCAGAGATGTTCGATTGGGTTCAAGTCCGGGCTCTGGCTGGGCCACTCAAGGACATTCAGAGACATGTCCCGAAGCCACTCCCGAGGCCAGGGCTCTGTGCAGGCCAGTCAAGTTCTTCCACACCGATCTTGTCAAACCATTTCTGTATGGACCTCGCTTTGTGCACAGGGGCATTGTCATGCTTAAACAGGAAAGGGCCTTCCCCAAACTGTTGCCACAAAGTTGGAAGGACAGAATCGTCTAGAATGTCATTGTATGCTGTAGCGTTAAGTTTTCCCTTCACTGGAACTAAGGGCCTTTGCAGCCCGAACCATGAAAAACAGGCCCAGACCATTATCCCTCCTCCACCAAACTTTACAGTTGACACTATACATTGGGGCAGGTAGCGTCCTCCTGGAATCCGCTAAACCCAGATTCGTCCATTGGACTGCCAGATGGTGAAGCGTGATTCATCACTCCAGAGAACGCGTTTCCACTGCTCCAGAGTCTAATAGCGGCGAGCTTTACACAACTACAGCCGGCGCTTGGCATTGCGCATGGTAATCTTAGGCTTGTGTGCGGCTGCTTGTCCATGGAAACCCATTTCATGAAGTTCCCAATGAACAGTTGGCTGAAGTTGCTTCCAGAGGCAGTTTGGAACTCGGTAGTGAGGGTTGCTCATAAGGACAGATGATTTTTACATGCTACGCGTTTCAGCACTCGAAGGTCCCTTTCTGTGAGCTTGTGTGGCCTACCACTTCGCGGCTGAGACGTTGTTGCTCCTAGACATTTCCACTTCACAATAACAGCACTTACAGTTGACCAGGGCAGCTCTAGCATGGCAGAAAGTTGTTGGAAAGGTGGCATACTATGACGGTGCCACGTTGAAAGTCACTGAGCTCTTCAATACAGGCCATTCTACTGTCAATGTTTGTCTATGGAGATTGCATGGCGATGTGCTCGATTTTATACACCCGTCAACAACAGGTGTGGCTGAAATAGTCTAATCCACTAATTTGAAGGGATGTCCACATACTTTTGGCCATGTAGTGTAGCTTTCAACTGGAGTCACCTGGTCAGTCATGGAAAGGGCAGTTGTCCTTAATGTTTTGTACACTCAGTGTATAGAAAAACGTTTGCAAATATTTAACATATGCTAAAAAAACCTGCAGTATAGCATAACATAATAATAGTTTACTTTATATAACCAGGAATATCAATATATTGTATTTACACAGCACCTTTCATAAGGTCTCAAAGGACCAATGTATTTCATAGCATCCAACTATATAAAACAATCCTGAATAGCTTTATCGCTCTCATTCAGTGCGTGTCAAAAGCAGGTCTTGAGAGCACAATTCGATCGCTGGATTTAGTTTGTTCAGGTGTGATCTGATACTAGGGGAGTTCAGTGGAATTTCACACCCGGATCACTGATCTCTTATCAGTTCCTAGTCACAAGAAAAGACACAGTAGCACTTTATAACACAAACACACTGACCTCCTAGCATTGAAAAGTTAGATTGCTTTATTGCTGTTATATTTTCCCATTCATTCATCGGCACACACACACACGCCTCATTGTTGCTGTCGTGTCATTCCACCTCAAAAAGCACAAGAAAGAGGATTTCGACACACATCATCTCAGATTGTTCTGAAATGGTTTCTGTTGTTAGAAACAGGTAAGATTAGCATTCCTTCAACATTATTTCGTTGAAATATAATTTGATCTTAATTTATATAATTCATATAATATTTAATAAATATAGTACCTATCATCCTATTTGGACCAAACTTTTTTCTAACAATGAGTTAGACGAGGACTCCAAATAAATAATCAAAAAAAGTTGGTCCAAATTAGTTGTTAGGTACTATATTTATTGAATATTATATATGTTTTAAATGTAACCTTTATTTAACTAAGCAAGTCAGTTAATGACGGCCTACACGAATCCTATCAATTTACAATTTGGGTTTAATACAGTGTCACAACTTGCACCGGGGCGCAACTTACACGTGTCCCCCCCCCATGCTGAAATTGCATTTTTGTCCCCACCAGGTTTTTTATTGGAATGTGATACAAAACGAGGCAACGGTGTGCTTTAGGACCATGTGGACGCTTCCAAGTGTCGGGTAGGCTGTTTGGAGTGTTTATCCGACTGCATTTCAAAATACAAATTATGTCTAAAAACAAAGGTGCGCCTCTAGTGTAATCAATTAGCTACATTTTTCAAATATCAAGTTATATTTCAACAAAATAATGTCGAAGGAATGCTAATCTTATCTGTTTACTACAGAAATTATTTCAGAACAATCTGAGATGGTGGGTGTCATGGCTTGCTGAAATGTCATGGAACGACCCTGTCAACAAGTTTCTTTCTTACACACGCACACAAAGCGCACGCACACAAAGCGCACACACACAAAGCGCACACACACAAAGCGCACACACACAAAGCGCACACACACAAAGCGCACACACCCTCTATCTCTCTGTTCAGGCAAGGTCATGGTTTTTCATTGACAAGAAGAGACAGACACAAATAAAGAGAGAGAGTGAAAGAGAGTGACATACATTCTGTAACAAAACAGTGTTACTCAGCTCTGTGATTTTGTGTGATAATCTTGTGGGACACATTTCCCACAACACCTGACAAAATGTTGTCATCTGTAGACTGCAGTTTCTCTTATACAGATAAACAAAGATAGCTCTCAAGCAGGCACTTACACACAGGAAGACACACAGTTATAATCACACTAAGATTCAGATATATCAGATACACGCAAACCCACTGACACACACACACTGAGTTGAGCTGGGGCACGTGGCTGCCATTGTGGGTGAATCCCAGCTTGGCTCAGCTTTGCCTCGCTGGCAGCCTGCCAAGCTAAATATTTCTCCTGGAGGAGAATGTACACACACATTCACAGCTCAGTGCCAAGCTACGATAAAGCAAAGGGCTTCCCTCGAGCCAACTAGGTGTGTGTGCGCATGTGTGTGTGTGGGAGAAAGAGAGTTAAGGAGGTCAACTGTAGCAGCAGGAGCAAAGAGAGAAAGTGATGATTAGTCCCAGCTGTGACGTGACAGAGAGAGAGAAAGAGGGATGAGAAAGAGAGCGAAATAGAGAAAGGGACATAACGAAGGATGCGGCACACCTCTGAGCACCCAGGGTTAGAGGCTGGTAGGGGCAGGGCACTATGAGTGGGTGGAATGTGTATGTCTCCTGTGCTCAAAGGGTTCTGATCCCCCCATCACATCCATCGTCCCACACACACTTCCACAGCTTTGATGAGGAGTGGGCTGCATCACTGTGTGTTGGGGGGAGGGGGGGGGGGGGGGGAGACAGAAAGAGTGTGTAAGTGTGTCTATTTTGCGTAAAGATCTGAGACTTCTGGGCACAGTGGAAGTGTGCCACTACAGCTAACCCTGCTCAGCATGGACTCCATTACCACAGGGATGGGGAGACTCAGTGGAGAGAGAGAGATACCTGAATAGAAGAGAAGAGAGAGAAAATTGCAGAAGAGGGAGGAGGTACAGTACAGACCCGCATATCAAATGGGATAAGGCTACAGGGGCTCAGTCAAAGCTCAAAGGTGCTCACGCGCCCCCTTCACTCAAACACGCAGGACAGATATAAAACATTGGATTCAAATGGCTTCCATTTTCACTGACATAAAATGAATGTCCTTTTTCTTGGAACGAAACGCACTGGACAATTATCATCATAACAATTTCATAATAACTATAAAAACATACTCAGCCCACCAAAAATAAAATAAATGTAATATAGTAAGTAGTCAAACACATGCATACAAATTCCCATAAAAAGTGGCTACACAGGATTTGCCTTCACCAGACCGCTCTGGTGCTCCAAGTCACATATTGACATTATTGGCCTACCAATAAAGATAACTTTTTTAAAGCAAATATTATGTATTTTATTACAATTAAATCTGTTTAAGTTTTACAACAACAAAACAATTACCAAAAATGTCATCCAAATATTTCGATGCAATTTAAAAAAGGAAAACGTTCAGAAAATAGACTACTCCTGATAAAATGTATTTATTCTTGATGAAAAACGATTCCTTTAAGAATATTTTTCTACCAAATTAACGGCAGGACATGGTAGCATATGGTAGGCCCGCCTCTGCCAAATAAATAGGCTAATTATTGAGAATGATCATTGATTTCGTATCAATAAAGCGTTCAATGTCTTATATTAATCAATTTCGCCTATTGCGTCCAAATTTCCATATTCTTTCAAGTTTTTAATCATTCAAATATGCACATTACAAAGACATGACTTTGTAACTATTGCCTATTGATTCATTGTCTCCTCAGTTATCTTTAAACAGCCTTCACAGTTGGTGCAAAGGGGTGAAGGCGTCTAAAACTTTGTCGACATTTAGGCTATCCTAAAGGAACATGTTAATTTCCTTTAAATTAAGCACACTGCAAATGTTGGAAACGAGAGGTGTTATTTTAACTAACAATTGCTCCGTCAGTTATCGAAAGCGTCGGCGCAGGGGTTTGTTTTGTTAATTGCCTGTCTTAATCCTAATTACAGTTTTGGGTGGAGCAGATTTGTGCGCGGAAAGAAGGGGTAGGCTACTTTGTATGGAAACTGTAGACTACAGATTCACCTCGACAATTTCATAGTATACACGCACTACAAAGAGAGACGATCGGACCTAGGCCAGCAGCGCCTGAGTTTGGAAATTGGGATAAGGATATCTTCCAGCGGTCCGCGACAGGCGCGTCATAACGCTTACAGGTAAAAGAGCTTGCACCCCGCTTCGCTCGCGTGGCTACAGTCCCTGCAGTTCGATAAACAACATTGAATAGCCTACATTGTTTAGTGTTGGCGAAAAGTTAGTCCTGAATTAAGACAGAGCAGCCGATCTCACATTTTGTCGCATTTCATTCACATTCTTCTACCTTAAGTTTTGGCACGTTGTGTATGTAGCCTATAGGTTATATAGCCTAGCCATGAGAAACATGACCAGGCAACACAATTTAATGTTAGGTAGGCTATTTGCTTTATAGTAGCCCTACAGAAACTACTCCAACACAGCCTTACAATCTATTTTTGCAAATATTCGCACTTGTTTGGCTTAATTAAATAATTTTCTGAAACTCATATTCCCTTTTGTTGCAACTGAATCGATATTAGCCTACTGATAATAAAAAAAGTGTGTGTGTGGTTAAATTAAGAATGCAAGAAGGAATTGAACGCATTGAACGACCCGGCTTTGAATCGAACGTGATTGCATGGAGTACATGACTGGAAGTGCGTCTTGCGTAGTCTACAGTTCAGTCGTTTTACATTCTTTAGCCCGACAAAGAAGTCGGATAACAACGCTATATTTTGACGAGTGGACTTGTTAGCCCCGTTTCGTTTTTATCCTACAGTCTCATCTTGCACAGGTTATGCAATGTCCTGGTTCGATCTTTTCACCATGGCGTTCGTTAAACTGGCAAATGTGCCAGACCGGGTATTTGACCGTTTTAAACAGTTGAACACCCGTTGCGCAACGCTTTGGTTGCTGTCACCGGCACGCGTCGAGTTCCATTAGCCTATATCTGTCCAGTGTAACACATACCACAACCTGACAACTACATAAACATTGTTTTTAAGTACAGCTGTCGTGGGCAGTATTTGGGCTATAGCAAAGGCCCTAGGATCATATGTCCTATTGTTTTATGATTCGTTGCCTACCCCCGAAATGTGTCCGACGACGCAGCCGCTTTGGAAGGTTGTGTTATCACAACGTCACACATCATTGTGTGTGCAGTAGGCTTACGACTTCCTGCACATTGCCGAAAAGAAGAGGCATGTCATTCTGGTTGTGACAGAGCACGTTCCAGGTTGTTTACGAGAATGCACTGTAAACCTCCGAAAACATTTACCTGCGGAAAAGGTCTACAAGCTTAAATAGTTCTGTCTATTTAGTGGTTGAAAGTTTCATTTACAGTTTCTAGAGTTGAGGCCGTTTTGCCCAGGGTATCAGTCATACACACACAACCGTTTCTCTGTGGAAAACAAGAGAATCTCAGTCATGTTACTTACACTATTGTCATTCTACACCACATAGTTCAGTCTTTGAGCTAGTGCAAAATTAAGATTTCATAAGTCTAATATTTGGGAAATGTGGATTTATGGGTTATGAAGCAAACATTGTAGTATTTTGATTACAGGAAGTGAAGTTATTACATCATTTGAGATAGTCCCAGCCCAGCTCTATTTGGAATCCAATGGCTGCCTGGCCTGAAACGTATGTGACTGGATAACTCCTACTCCCCCCTCTTTCCTTGTCTCATTGTCAGCAGTGTTTCAATGCCACTGGCCTCTGTTTGCATCCTTAATGAAAAGTACAATGTAATCAGTGGCATGTGCCAAATAGACCATGATTAGCTCTTCCTCTGGGTTAAGGAGGGTGACTGTCTGGTGGTGTCGATCGTAACACACAAGTGTCCGTCCACCGTGTGGACAGTCCCTCCAGATGGCTGAGGGGGGAGAGTGTGTGTGTAGCTGCGGTGGATTGGCAAGATTAGGAGAGCTACTGCAATGCCCTAACCCCACCCTGCTCTACGCTGTAGGGGGGCTCAACCTGACACGTGTCCACACACACAGGTCCTTCAGCCCAAATGGGATAATGGTCTAACCTCCATACTTCCCCCTAATGGCTCCATTGAGGGATTAACTCTTTCCAGAACAATACCCAAATCCACTGCACCTCCTCTGCGCACACACACTTTTTGAGGAAAGTTCAAGCGGATACAAGCATCGTTTGGCACACGCCACATGAAATGGTCAATAACAATCTTCTTGCTATGATCTTGTGAGAGGCATCCTGTAGACTGGAATTAAAACATATTGTGACAAAGGGGAGAAAATCAGTGACACTCCAGATCAACTCTCAAGATAAGATCCACTACTGTTGTGGGGAAAGTTTTGTGAAGTTTGTGTGTGTGAGAGAATTTGAATATCAAGCTGAATAACAGTCATGGCATTTGAATGAGAAATTGACAGTGTAGCCAATACTTCTCTTCTTGTGACAAGCAGGATCGTTAAGCTGAATCTGCCATGAAGTCAATAAAGTTTGCTGCTTTTTGCCTCTTGTTGCAGAGGGAACCAGGAATTTGGAATGACTGCTAATCTCACCTGTGGTTTAGCCACCCTCACCCATTCCATCCACTCTCATCCTCACCTCCTTTCTCTTCTTTCTTTTCATAATCCCTACGTCCTTCTGATGTGTTGGCACCACAATTCTGCTCAGCTCTGTGTGTGTTACTCTTAGCCCTGATAGGAGCCCTCTGTAAAACTAACAGAGGCAGGAGGTCCCCATGCCCTTATTTGTGTGGCCCTCTTCCCCCCCCCCTCTCTCCTCCAGGCATGCAGGCCACATTAAATACCCTCCTCGGCCTGCGCATAAACAAAAAGAGCCATTTGACTTCAGAGCAGAGTCACCCCTCCCTACTCCCCCAGCCTCAGGCCTGCCTGCGCCCCCTCCTTCCTTTACAGTTTACGCAGGGAGAGGGATGAGGGGAGGGGAAAGGGATCAGGAGAGCCTAGTGAGTGAGTGGGGTGGGTTGGGGGGTTGTCTGTGTCTTGGCCCAGATTGTTCCCAGCCAGCAAGTGGGTAGGGATGGACCACATGTGACTTTCAAAGGGGAAAATGTTCTTTTCGCTCTCGTTTTTTGTTTTTCTCGGAGGGAGTGAGATGGGTTTTTTTTGGTAGGGGTTGGTCGCTACAGAGCATGATCATGTAGACCAGCTGGGGTGCAGATCGTGTGTGTTTGGGGCTGGTGGGTTGTCTGTTGGCAGGAAGGAGTAGGCAGCGTGTGATGTGGTCAACTCTCTGTCACCAGTGGGGGGGATTGAAGACCCGGTTCTGTCTTTCTCTCCCTCCCTGCCCTCCTCCCCTGCCTCGTGTTTCATTTTCTTCATTATCATTCTTCATTAGCCCTCTCTCCACTCCGTCCCACTCAAGACTGATGTCAATCGAGGGAGAGTAGGGAATTTCCAGTTGAATTCCATGACACGGTTGCTTGCTTTGAGTGGTCTTTGCAATGGGGATCTGATACAGACAGAAAAGAGGGATA
The DNA here is from genome assembly GCF_036934945.1 of Oncorhynchus masou masou. Lineage (NCBI taxonomy): Eukaryota > Metazoa > Chordata > Actinopteri > Salmoniformes > Salmonidae > Oncorhynchus > Oncorhynchus masou. Next base: position 64,582,504 of record NC_088240.1, read on the forward strand.
GATGGAGAGACAAAGTGTTTTGTGTTGTATTTAACCAGGGTCAGTAAGCCCTGCACCTTTTATGCCTCTGGTAATAAACTGAGGCAGAGAGACCGAGAGGGAGTGTGTTGGTGAGACTGAGCCTTGAGGTCAGTTCAGTGTCGCCCTTTAGAGGGGGCGTGTGTGTAAGAGGAACATCCGTCCGCGGCTCTGTGCTGGGTAAACAGTAGAGGGGCATTGAGTCACCGTCACAGGATGTCCTCCTTCCCCAAGAAGACTGATAAACACCCCCCCCCCATCTATGTGTGTTTGTTGTGTGTGTGTGTGTGGGGAGGGGGGTTGTTGATATGTAACAGTACAACTGTTACACAACAAGCACCCATGTTGAGGGAATATGTTTTTGAGACTTTGATTTGGAACTGGCAATCTTTTCTAATTTTATTGAAGTTTATCGAAGACTGCAGGAGAATGTTTGAATTTATGTTAAGGTGTGTGATGGTACTTTTATGTGCCAATTGAAATTGTTGTATTTGTTTTGTGTGAAGCAGAGAGAGCTCATGCCTCAGGTGAAAGCGCCTGCTATTTCCATAGAGCAGTGTGTGTGTGCCTGCCTGCCACTGCTACCCTGAATGAGCTGCAAGTGATCGTGTTCCTCATGGTGGTGGGCGGTCCTTGGGAGGGGGAGTGGAGAGGGAATGAGGGAGGGACCACTGAGTGAATCAACATCTCCCTCACTTGTTGAGGGGCAGTCAGTTAAACAGAAGGCACTCACTAGAACAGACACATACACGCTCACACACAGCACTCGCACTCTGGAGTAGCGCTTGGATTGGAGGGGGAGAGGGTTAACTGCACCTGTCCCACACACACACGCACACACACACAAATAAACACACTCACCCAGGGGAGAGATCATTCGGCCTTATGTGTGGCTGGGACCAAAGCTTCTCGGTGAGTACGCTAGTCAATGGAGAAACAGGGACTTGTAGAGAAAAAACGTTTGATTTTGGAATTTTCACTTTTATTTTAAGGAAAACATTTATTTAATTTCTTCTTAAATTATATTAGTTTTGAGGATTTTTAAAGTTGTGTATTAAATTTGTTTTGCTTGTAATAGTTGAACAAGCACCTTTCTAAATTAAACCAGTGACAACGAATATGAAGGTTTATTTTAGGAGTTATTTATGTAAGTCAAAGTTTTCTCCTTGTTTGTCAGGCCACTCCATTATGCAATGAGTTTGTTAAACTTTCATTATATTGTTGAATATAATATTTAAATGCAATAATTTTGAGTATTGAGGTTGTGTTTAAATTATTAATATCTTATTGCAGTTTGTCCACTTCAGCTGAATTGTTTGATTTATTAAAATTCTAAAATTGTCATTGGTTATAGCTTGCTACATTTAAAAAACAAAACTATATCAGTAGTGTTTATCGAATATTTTAAACAGAGATGTGTATTGTGAGAGTTGAATAAATCAGTTGCTTTTGGCCAGGTTCTCAGTTTCAGTATTCGTTTTGCACAGCTGTCATAGAAAGACAAATGTATTAGCAGGAACAGATTTTGACTAGTGTTTGGTATTATATTTATATATTTAAATCCCTTTCAAAGGATATTCATGATATCAATGTACAATAAATAATATCACAATATTAATAAATAATTTGAAATGATCTACTCTACATTGAAACGGAATATCCTATTTGTATTATCATTTCATGTATGTAATTACTTGGGATACTGTTTGTAGTACAATTTTATTTGAAATTAATGTTGGAAAAACATTTTGAAAAAGTGATTTGTTGTTCTGTTACTCTTCCGGAAGTTCATTAATTACACTAGTCTCCTCAGAGCCTGTTTTATAGGCTTGAGTGAATTTAGGGTCATGTTTTAATTTGGTCATGGCTTGGGGAATTTTGTCAAGCTTTAAGCTGTGGTTTAGTTTTGGAGATTGCTGGAGGGTTGAGTAGATCTCTGTTGGGGTTATGGTACGTTTTTCTTGAATGATATGTGAGTGACACCGTATAAGGTTACATTTCAGTCTATCATCGGACTTGAAATTTGACAATCTTTGTAGTGTATGATCATTCATTCTACGGACACTGTGTTTTTGTTGTGGGACAAGGATGTGTGTGTGAGATGGTCTTGGGTGGGGAGCGTTTGAAGTCTGTTTGTGCTGCTGTGGCCCCCCAAATGGAAAGGTTTGGCACTCCCTCCCCACTGTCCCACACACACGGATGATTTGCCTGTTCCGCTGCTCTGCCACTCTGCTTCCAATTTTAGCTCCATTCAGATGTAGACAGGACTTCCTTCCCCTGTTTGTGACTATTTTTCCACCCTGGGGGGAGAGGGCTAGGGACAGAGCATAAGGGAGAGGGGGATAAAGAAAGAAACAGGAGGATTAAGAGACTTATGTTGACAGTTTGACAAGGAGGGAGAATGAAGAAGGGTAGGCTAGATAGAAGTAGAGTTGGACAGAGAGGGAGAAGGGTACAGAGGGAATGAAGATAGTGAGGGAGGGTAGAGACCGAGGGGTAGCGTGGCTGGCCCTGACCTTATGCCATCTTACATAGCCCACGGAATGGACTCATAGCTTGGCTGCCATTGGTTAGGCCGTGTCAGCCTATCTGCACAAGTCATTGGTCAATCTGTCTTTCCCTGAGACACTAGCCGGATACGTATACAGTATATAACACATACAGACTCTTGGGTCACAACTCATCTGTAATAAAAAAAAAGGGATAGACTTTTCACTCTGGATTCAATAAGTATTCTTTAAAAAAAATCTGTAACTTATTTGAATAGAGTTGACGGTTTCCTGTGATTGAGTGTTTCCTTCTAAGTAGAGAGTAGAGGGGATCAGACTGTCCTGGGCTGGAGGCTAGTGGGGTCGGTCGACAGTGGCTCTTGTTCCCACAGAGAGAGCACAGACACTGTCTGCTTAGTCAGCCAGTCTCAAAGGAACTCGCCATTCACTGACTCATACTGGATAATAACGCTCCCATCTCTCTCTTTTTCTCCCCTTCAATTTTTTTCCTTTCTCCTTCTCTCCATCTCGGTCTTTCGCTTTCTTTTTTCTCACTCGCTCTCTTATCGCTTTCCTTTTCTCTCAGGCTACCTCTCATAGCTCGGCCATGTTGACTATTGAGGGGGCCCACACTGTAGAGCACGACAACGTCAAAATGGACACCGAACCCCATAGGGACACGGAAACCCAGATGGACACGAGATCCAAAATGGCCACCGACACAGACTCTAAGATGGAGGAGGCGGACATGATGAAGTGGACGGAGGTGGAGTTTGAGGAGAAGTGTACCTACATCGTCAAGGATACTCCGCGGGAGGCAGGGACAGAGAGCAAGGGGTTAACGAGAGCAGAGGCCTCACTGCCTCGTAACCTGGCCTTCAAACAACTAGCTGATTCCAAAGAGGTAGGAAGACACACACACACACACACACACACACACACAATCTGTAAACCCATATGCTCCCCAAACTCACATGACTCAACTGTAGGTAATATATGACAGCAGGAGAAGTCTCAGCCAGGGGGGATTGTGGTGAGGAGGGTGTCTCATTGTAAAAGATCACACACGGGAGCACGGCGATGACCTGTGTGTGTTGTAGGAGCGGTGTGTAAGCCCAGTGTGGAGGGGAATTCACACACACTCTCTCAGAGGTGTGATGCAGGTTGCTACAGAGCCTCTGCAGTGAGAAATGAGCTCCCACCCATCCATGAAGAGTCATTAATCATACTTAGCCATGCTGTTGACGGGAGATTCATCAACACATCCTGATAACCATTTACCCTACCTGTCTCTGTGTCTATCCCTCTATGTTCTCACACTAGTCAGTCCTACACTAGACCAGACCCAGCTCTCCCTACCTACATGCCTACCTCTGTCCAGATATCAACCTCTTCACAACCCAAACTGATTCCCAGTCAGTCTAACCGTTGAACCCTGTAGAATAAGTGTGACGAGGGGTCATGAGAGTAGGTGGGGAGCGTTTTGTGGTTTTAACCTGATCAAGACCGCATGATTTGGTTGCAATGAATAGATTTTCTTGTCATTGCTCATCTGTTTCTTATCACCCTGTGTGTGAGAATGAGTGTTTCCCACCACGTTTGTTTACGACCTGATACGGTATCCGTCAATATTTATCACCTTCACAGAAGCGACCACTAAGATTGAGGGAAAATAAGAGAGGAAAATGAGAGGATGTGGACAGAGTATAGCATTACCAGTGATGAAAGGATATTGACTTAGTCATTTAGGGAGCATTGTAAAGTCGGTTAATAAGTTATCCTCAAAACACCCCAAATCTTGAAGTGGTCTGGCCCTGGGATGGATATGGGAAGGGGGATTTCCCAATCCTTTAGGGAGGGTGTTTGTGTAGGATATGCATGAAGGGGAAAAGGGTGTGTGTGTGCGTACAAGTGTAGTCTGTGTAGGGGGTTTGGTGAATACATCAGAGTTTATCATGGTTAGGAGATTAGCTGAACGTCTAGGTTTGATAATCCCTCATTTTCAGACGGATGCACTTCCCTTGCTGTTCTTCCTTCCTCCCTCCCTCTATTTCAAGTTTTTTTTCCAATTATTTTGAAAGGAACAACAGCGCTTTAATATCAGGTGTGGATCTCTTTCTCCTTAAGGTGAACAGTCTGAGGTGAGTTGTTTTGATGTGGTAGGGTGTGTTGTGAGTGTCGTAAAGGGTGTCAGAGGGAGTGGCCCTGTGGTCAATTAGAAAGGAACAGAGGCGAGAAGGGGGAGATGCTTTGTGGCATAACCTGGGTGAGATGGAGGAAATAGAACTCTTTCCCTCAAGGTGTCTAACTCTTCCTGTTGGCACTGGATAAGGGTTAGGTGTGTGTTTGACTATTAAAACACACAGCAAATGTGGCTTGAGGAAAAAGTGTGACAGTCAAATTCCCAGCCTCGGCCGCTGGTTTTTCTAGTACTGAGTAGTAGTTATATACACACACACACACACACACACACAGAGAGGCAGCCTTGTTTGTTGATTTGATCATGATGATGGGTTCTTCCGGCCGTCTTCATGTGAAGACTCTGACCTCCTGGCAGGATGTGATAACGTAAATCCTCTAACCACCGAACATACACACACTGCAACTAATGGTCTTTATCGCTGTCCTGTAGGTGATTGGAGTGGCCAGCAGAGAGTACATCCCTAAAGGAACACGCTTCGGCCCCCTGGTGGGACAGAGCTACACTGCAGACAGCGTCCCCAAAGACGCCAACAGGAAGTACTTCTGGAGGGTGAGTGGTTTTCCCTCCTGTCCACTAACACACACACACACAAAGAGAGCAAGCGCTTCATTTTCAGTAAAAGACAGCCACAGAGGAAGAAAAACAACCATAGGTCATTTCCTGTTCCACTGACTGACTTCGTGTGACGTCACGGCCAGGGTCTCTGTGTTCTTCAGAAGTTTGTGTGTGTGGAGACGGAAGGGGTTTTCTCTCTAATCATTCTGAGACTAAGGCTCTCCACTCTGTGTGTGTGTGTGTGTGTGTGTGGTGCATACTTGTCACTAACACACACCCTCAACTCCTATTTCATCATGATAAATCTGCTGGGTAAAGCCTGTTATTCAGTAGTGGTTGTCTGATCAGTAAGTGTGGCAGCTAGTACAGTAAGAACTGTAGTGGAACAAGGGAGTAATATGACAATTTTACACTGTACACAGGAACAGGGCTACGGCGTCATCGTTCCGGGAAGTGACAATGTAGCACTCATACACACACAGGCACTCACCTAGATTCAACAACATCCCAAAGCTATGTGTTCCATTCATGTACCTCGCTCAGGCAAGACACAACAGAGTTATAGACCTCTCTCTCTCGTTGATGTCCACAATCAGATAGAGAGAGTGGTCTGAGTGGAGAGAGGGGGAAGACTCCGAATGAGTGTCGGTGCCATTGTCGGTGTGACGTATTCTCTGACTCAACTCTTTTGGATGTGTATAAGAGAGGCTCCTACTCTGTCGGTCTCGCCATCCCTCAGTCTGTATAACTGGCTATAAGGTCTGGAGTGGAGGGGGAGAGAGATTTAACGAGTCTACACTTTAATGATATTACACTCACGCTGCTGATAATATGATTCGTCGACATATTTAGCCGTTACTCAGCACTGTTTTTCTGGAGCGTTCTAAACTTGCCGTTGAGACTTCCTTGCCCGTTAACCTTTGACCATTTCCCGACTCTCCGTCTCCTCAGATCTACTCGCAGGGCAACTTCCACCACTTTGTGGACGGCCTGGACGAGGAGCGGTCTAACTGGATGCGCTACGTCAACCCGGACCACTCGGCAGGGGAGCAAAACCTGGCAGCGTGCCAGAATGGCACGAACATCTACTTCTACACGGTGAGGGCCATCCCCCCTGGCACCGAGCTGCTGGTGTGGTACTGCCCAGAGTTCGCTCACCGCCTCCACTACCCGCCTTCTGGAGAGCTCATGATGCAGAAACTCAGTAAGTCCTATCATATGAAACCTTATTACATAGATGTTATACAATGATAATCATATACTGTATGCAATGATTTATTACATAGTAATAACGCTGTATCCTTGGAAGTATAGTGTACAATTGGTATTATGTTTAACTTTCTATGGTCTTGTGTGTGTGATTTTTATTTAGCACCTACCTACTCAGTGTTGGTGTGTGTCGTGAGAGTGTATATTTGTGAGAGCCTGACAGTATTTCTGAGGGGAGCCACATCTCCTTCCTCTCTGAACATCTGCCTGGCATTAACACACAGCCCCTCGACCTTTCATCTCTGCCAGCGCCACCATTGCATGTGTGTGATCACTAGTCATAAAGTGACTAGTCTAAATGCAAATATGAATATGTGTGAGGAAGCAAAAAAGAGTGAGAGAGCACCAGACAGAGTTAGAAGGGGAGGGAGGTAGGGATGGGAGGAAGGAGCCAGCATTCTGCCTCCAGGTGTGGTAGGTAGTGACTCCAGTTCCCCGGGAGATGCACATCTCCTGGGGCAGAGACACAGGGGCCTGGGCCCCCTCATGGTACTGGCCCCTCTGGCTCCCACTTTTTCTCTATGGCCCCTGTAATTAAACCACCCCACTACCACAGGGGCCTCTGTTGACCTGGGAATGACATCATAATTACCTTTCTATTCTCTCTGTCTCGGTCCATCTCTCTCCCTGTGTCTTTCTCCATTAACCCAGTCATAGTAGAACCAGACGTATGTTTGGTTGGTTGTGTGAGTCAGCAGAACTGGCTGGTCTGAAATGACTGAACTGGAGCTCTTCTCCCACTCGCTCTCCTCTTGGTGTGACAGCTGTTGTTTTTCTCCATATTTGTGTGTGTTACACGCTTACACAATCAGCCTTCCTTAAAACGACAAGCTTTGCACAGACATATGGCACCTGTTTAGCATTTCCTGTTCTAAATGTGTATGCGTTCAAACGCATACTATCCTACTCACACCCTCTCCCTTGCATGCAAGGACACACATACCCGGAGAGGCATTTCATTCCAACACACTCACTCTTTTAATCTCAAAAGTGTGTGCGTGCGTGTGGGATGAGCTGACGGCTCCTTGGCCCTTCTCCTTAATTTATTTGGCACTTTAAAAGTGGAGAGACGGAGGGAAGAGAGGAGAGGAAGAAAAGCGTCCCCTCCATTGACTACTTGAACTTCCTGGCGGCGGGGCCGTGCTGACAGATTGATATCTCCAAGATGGCCACCCTGTTTGTTTTCTGAAAGAAAGGAGGGCTGGGAGTGGTGTTATCTGAGGGTGAGGACAGGGAAGAGGAGAGGGGGGAGGCACTGATAACCTCTGTGTTTACACACTGCCGCTGTAGTGGTGTGGGGGTCACTGTGTGTGTGTTTTGAAAGTCTGTCGAGTAATTAAGTGCTGGAAAGCTTAATGTATATACATGTTTTTGGACACACACACACAGATTTGTGACCCTCTAGTAAAAGTTCAATGGGTAGTAAATGGATGGGATTATTGATGTCCACTCTAAATCCCGACTGATGGAGGTTTAACAGGTGAGGATGTGTTAACCGACACGCAGAGGCTTTTAGCGTGTGTGTGTGTAGCCTGGAAGCGCTTGCAGTAATCCCATCTTTTATCATGTGGAGGTGACAGTAGGTGCAAGGGAGGAAGAAGCTCTCCCAGTTAACCTTTGACCTGGAAACAATAGCAAACTAGAAGGAATCCTGGGTGGTTGTTTTTACTTCTACCTAAAGGACTGATAAAAGTCCAAAGGTGTAGGATAGGAAGTGTGTTTTTGTGTTAATGGAATGTGATTGAAGGGTCCTTCTTTGGGTCGTGAGTGTGCATGCTGGAGATGATGAGCAAACCTATCAAACAAAGGCCTCTGTCAGGAAGTGTCAGGAGTGTGTGTGTGTGATTGAGAGAGTCAGGTGGAGAGGGCAGGTTGAGGCCAAACTTGAGAGGAAACTTTCAATCAGCCCTGCCCCCATTTGGATTTTATCTTGATTTTTATCTGCCCCCAGACCACCACCTCCCACACACACACACACCCTGCCCAGAGGCAGCTGTCACGCCTCACTTCCTGTCTTTTAGCCCTCCGTGATCGTTCGTCAAATCTGTCACGCTAATTGAACCACTGTTACAGTGTTCCTAACCCTCCCTCCCCACCTCTACAGCTGAAAGACCATTATTTCTCCTAAGGTAAAGACATGTCTAGATAAGTTTTTCCTGTGCGCAATTCTCCTGACACCAAGTCAAAGGGAAACGTGGTCTTCAGTCAGAGGGAGAACAGTGTGTCTGACCTCTCTCTCTCCCTCTACAGAGCAGTCTCTGCTGGAAGCCAAGCAGCAGGCCAGTGAGGAGCATGTCAGCAGCAGCAGCGCCCCAGTCAAGATAGAACACAGTGTCTCCTCCATCCTCGGGGGCCCCACCACCTCTAGCAAGAGGGAGCCCAGCCGGCCACTGGCCACGCGACCCCGCTGTGCCGACAGCCCCGATCGGCCCCTGTACCCCCGTGCCCTCTACCCCCCATTCCGCCCCCACCCGCATCTAACGGAAGAGTTCCTGAGCCTTAAGACCAGCCCGGTACAGTTTTGTTACACAGCAATCAGATCACCAGGCAACCAGTCGTCGGCGACCCCGAGTCCGTCGGCGCGGAGCAGTCCGGAGAGTAGCCCCGATGGTAGCCCCGCAGCTCCCCAACCCACACCCCCATCCTCCTCTTTTTACTCCCGAGGTTTGGGTCCCTTCCCAGGCTACTCTCCACCAGCCGCCCCCTTTCCTCGCCCTTCTACCCTCCCGGCCCCCACTACTCCCGCTACATGCTACCCCACCACTACCCACTACCTGGGGGTGGGGTACCCGCTGTCGGGGGCATGTTTCCAAGAATGTACCCTCTCTTCAGCAGCCTGCTGCCCCCCAACATGCCCCTGCTGCCTGGGGAGGCGGGGAGCAGGTTCTTCCTACCTAACTCCTCCCACCCCTCATTCTCCACCCACCGGGACTTCCTCCTCTCCGCCACCACCAGTGCCTTCTCAGCCGCCACCACCCTCGGGGACAAAGCCGCCCCCCACTACCCCCATCACCCCTACTCTGGCCATGATCATCCTCACCCACACGGGCACCCCCACGCCCCCACCAGCGGCTCACCTACAGCGGGCACAGCCGCCCCTAGCGAGCACATGCCCACCAAGCCTACCTCAGCCTTACTGGGCAGCGCCAGCGGCCGGCAGGAGGAGGCCATGAACCTGAGCAAGATGAAGCGTGGTGGTGGCTCTACAGGCTACAAGACCCTGCCTTACCCACTCAAGAAGCAGAACGGCAAGATCAAGTACGAGTGTAACGTCTGCAGCAAGACCTTCGGCCAACTCTCTAACCTCAAGGTGAGACTGGAGACATTCTGTTCACTCCCTTCATTCCATGCATCCAGACTACTTTGTGTTCCCTTGCATTGAACCCAACTGACGTAATGTTGTCCCTGCTGTGTGTAGGTGCACTTGCGTGTCCACAGCGGTGAGCGGCCCTTCAAGTGTTCGACCTGCAGTAAGGGCTTCACCCAGCTGGCCCACCTGCAGAAACACTTCCTGGTGCACACTGGAGAGAAGCCCCATGAGTGCTCGGTAAAGACCACCACCATATGCTAGTTGCTAAGTCTGTTAAGCTAGCTAGCTGCTGCATATACATAAGCAATGCTGAACTAACCTCCTCTAACCCTTCACTTGTCCTCTTTCCCCCCAGGTGTGCCATAAGCGCTTCAGCAGCACCAGCAACCTAAAGACCCACCTGCGCCTCCACTCGGGTGAGAAGCCCTACTCGTGCAAGCTCTGCCCTGCCAAGTTCACCCAGTTTGTCCACCTCAAGCTGCACAAGCGCCTTCACTCCCGCGAGCGGCCACACAAGTGCCCCCACTGCCACCGCCACTACATTCACCTGTGCAGCCTGCGGCTACACCTGAAGGGCTACTGTCTGGCTGCCGTCACCTCCTCAGGTGGCCCCACCCCCAGCCCCTCCACCCAGGAAGAGCTCCAGCGCATCAATGAGGAGATTGAGCGCTTCGACATGAGCGACCACGCTGAGAGGCTGGACCAGCTCCAGGGAGGGGTTGAGGTTGAGGCTGTCCTGGAGAAGCAGGTCCTGGGGATGCTGTGGAGGGAGATGGACCTCAAGACCTCCGGCTACCACCACCACAAGGGCGGCGCCAGTGAGCTCCAGTCTACAGGTTACGGCCTGTACAATTCAGTCAATGAGACGTCGGTTATCAAACTGCGCCGAAGCAGTCCACTTCTTCCTTCCAACGTCACGATCAAGCAGGAGTCCGAGGAACAGGCTTGAGCTCACCGTTTGAAGGACGTTGAGTCAGACTGTGGCTCTGAGAACTTGGTTAGCAGGAGCAACGAGTGTAAATATATTTTGATGGTTGTAGCGAACTTTCAGGGACTTATGTACTCAGGGCTCCAAGAGACACTGTCCCCAGATTACTTAACTGTTCCACTGTGTCCTATACTTAAGACAGGACAATCATCCACCCATATCATTGTTATTATTACTGTTTGTTTTCAATGTTATTTTTGTTGAATTTATTATATAACCTCCTTAATTTATTATGCAATTATTCTGTCTTCGAAAAGCAATATGTGGAAGTGATGTTTACAATGACCAGGTAATTCATTGTAATTTACTGTTTGTTTTTCTTATTTTGATTTCACTCTGGGGCCATTTCTTTGTAGATACTTTCTCTCTCTGCCTGTATCCATCCTGTGTGACCTGTTGAGAAGCAGGGGTGCCTACTTTTATTTTTAAAATTGTATTTAAACAATATAGCAGGTTAAAAAGGGTCAAAGGTCGCAACTTTGTTTTGCCAAAGGTGAACACAAACTTTTGTTTAGAAAGAAAAGGCATTGCTTGACCTTCTGACCCTTCCAGCAAGCTTCTCTATGTCCACACTCATCCTGAGTTCTACAAAAAAGGGCATTTTTGGTTTTATGTATTTTCAACAACGGTTACCTCAGTGTGTGTATGATTGTGAGAATGTGTGTCTGTACGTTCAGAGGGAAGCTGAAGGAGAGTGTGTTTTCTATTTATTGCTTTTGCTACTTGAAGAAGAAACCAAAATGAGCTGGAGTGCAGCTCCACATGATCCAAAGAGCAGGAAAGTCTGCTCAATATGTAGCATATAAAGACTGCGAGTCCAGGAATCCTTCCCCCCCAACAGTCCAAGGGAACTTCAATACACTGTTAATAGCAAAAGGAAACACTGTAAAGTTTACTTGGCTTTAGTTTCAAACACACCAAAAAGAGACTTAAATTATTGAAAAGAAGACCAAGAGAATACTGTTTGTCTGTGATGAAGTGTTAGCTCTTTAGCTGTGGTTTAGTTTGAGAAAAATGTATCCCCCTTCTCATTTTTAAATGGCACAGACCAAAGCACCTTGGCCTTCTTATGCACTGGCCCCTCCCCTTTATGACTTAAGTGCCGGTGCTTGCTCCTCCCACTATTCAATATGATTGGACTGTTATAATGGCTTTAAGACGACATATGGTTTGTCTCCATAGCAACTGTGAGCCCAGGCCAGTGACCTGGAAGCAGTTGCACATCAGCCCCCATCCCTTCCCTTTTTTCTCTCTCCCTCCAAACCTGAAGTATGACCAAATCATCCCCTTTCATCTTTAGCCCTAGAGGAGAAAAAAAATACTATCTCTGTTTACATACTCGTTTACATTGTTATTTATGTGCAAAATGTAAATTTATGATAAATGTCCACAGTTCTAATCGGACTATTTTGTGTGACTATTTTGTTTTTATCTGCCTCCTGTTTTGGGTATTGTGCTTTAGGAGAAGCAGCTAGTAGACATTAGGGTCTCAGTATTCTATGGCTTCCGGTAGATCATGTTGCTTCCACCTCATGTAGCCCCAGATCAGTGATCATGGAGGAAAGGACAGAAGGAGAGGTAGCTAGTTAAAACTAATGAGACACCACTTTGCCGAGGACAATATGAGGCATCATCAAAGTGGTATGCATATGCCTTTTGGTTTAGATCAAGACACTGGAAGAAGTTCCAAGGGATGGAATGAATGGAGAATAGTGTATTTAGAAGAGGCACAAACCTTTCATGTTACATCAACACAAGATATCTATGAATGTTCTAGTCCATGTATGCATGGTCGGTATGTAGTAAAGAAGAATGGAGGTTTGTCATTTTTGCGGGCCGTGCAAAGCTAAAAGAGAGGAAAAGGAAATAGGAGTACATTTGGAACACATCCCCTTGCCCCACGGCAATAGTAACTGTGGTCGGTATTTTATCCTCAGTTTAGCCTGCACTATTTTCTCATGAGCAGACCCTCATTGAAAAAGTGAATAATTCGGTACAGACTGCAGGCTCTGCACAATCAAACCCAGTGTAGTAACACAGCAGCATAACACGACCATGAGGAAAACAGGTAAGTAAAACAGCAGAATGGTTTTGGGCAGTGTAAAAAAAAAAAAAAAACTAGACATCCCCTTACTCTGGTTTCAGAGTAAGGCACAAGCCGGTAACTGCCAAAATAAAGGAAACACCAACAACGTGCTTAAAGGGGATGTCTAATGTAAAAGTTAAGCTAGCACAGCTGATGAGCTATTCATGTTTCTAACCTAGCATTTATTTGGTTTATTTCAAGACTAGCTGGAATGTAGCCAGTACCATTTGCCTATAAACTTGCTCCTGTTTGTGAATCTTCTTCATTAGCAAATAAGAACTGTCGTCTGGGTTTGTAGCGTAGCCTACGTGCTCTTTGTCAAACCGAAAACATCCTGTGCTCTCACCTTCTGACTCAACGGTTTTTGCTTTAACGTAGCATGGGCTATTTGGTCTCTCTCCAACATCCTATTATTACTATCAGGGAAACTGAACAATCAGATGTTGACACAGCAATTTCCACTGTCCCAGCTAGCATGACTTAGGGATGGTACTTTTTTTTGACTGAGTGGGCGAAAACAGATTTACCGGGCTTCCCTACACCTAACTGGGGACCGCACCTCAACTGGTTGGTAGTGTGAGTAACACGTTTATGGTGTTGTCAAACATTGTGAAATTAAATATTTTTTGGTGGAATCACACTTGACACGCACACATTGATGCTATTCATGTTACTAAACGAATATTGGATGTAATCTCTTAAACTCAGTTGGCAACAAGTTGCCTCATAAAACAGTATGGCTCTGGGCTTTACAACTCTCTACCTTTCTTTCACTCTCACAGACACACACACACACATACACACACTCTAGCTGTGTGACAGAGGAGTAAATATAGCCAAGCGATAGTTTACATACAAATACACACAAAAGGGTCAGTTGTATTTAGCGTCTCCATCTACAAGTTAATGTTCTCGCCACAAGACTCCTTGGTTATGTGCACTTAGTTTCTATCAATGAAACCGTAGACGAAACAGACGCCCAGACACACACACATACGCACACAATGAAACACCGACTTGTGAGTTTCTTTCCAGCATGACGCCATTGATGAGGATGTTTCCGGAAAACAAACCCTAGCTTTGCCGTAAATATACTGTAACAAGGACTGCATTACGCAAGCAGAAGGGGGGTCATCAAACTCAATGGGATGTGATTCAAAAGTGATACATCTCTCTCCGCCTCATAGAACTTCCCGAACCTGTCCCCTTTAGCCCATCTTGACAGGAATTCGACCCCGTTTTAGGATGAAAACAGAAACCAGATGAGGACCAGAAGAGGCGAGCCTTAGTTACAGATAAGGACCAGAACACATGGTGACCGGGTCATATGGACCGCAGAGAAGGGAGAAATTATGAGAAGTACAGTACAGTTGGTAACTTGAACACATGGACAGACCGCTGTGCAACTAGCATCTGGGAAACAAGAGAAACTGTGGTTGAATACAAAGGAGCAGCAAATGAAGCTCCTCTGTCCCAATGAAGCTAGAGGCTGAACAAAGATGGCTGCAGCGATGTAGTGCTGAGTCACCGCCATCGAGGTGGCATGTGTCTAATCTGCATATGTGTGCAAGCATGTGAGTGTGTGTCTATGCGAGGTGCAGATTTCTCACAGATGTATTTATTTATTTAACCTGTATTTAACTAGGCAAGTCAGTTAAGAACAAATTGTTATTTACAATGACGGCCAAACCCTCCCCTAACCCGGATGACACTGGGCCAATTGTGTGCCACCCCAGGCTTGAATAGATTTGCTGAGACACCCCCAAAAAACGAATTTATATGAATGAACGTCTTTACATAACCACGAGAAAGGACCTGAATATGGATTAGGCCTATAAATTTAGTATGGCCGCTTTTTTATAACATTTTAGTTTAAGTAGGTCTAACGTGATGCTATAAAAACATAAAGTGCATATTTTTCTCTAATGACCATGTAATAAAAACATTGCAACTCACCATGTCGCTGAATCAGTGGGAACCCTGAGCTTGTTTCCCGGCAACAAGACGGTCCCATCTAGGGGTGATGGGAGACAGTGACATCCGGGTGTTCCTTATGTCCAGTCTTTTTTCTGAAAGAGGAATCTGCAGCGGCTCTCGGAACTCAAACACTCTGGCAAGCGATCTCCCCCTGGATAGCCTCGTTAGATAGCATATCTCCACATACTACGCACAGGGGGCTTGGAGCATGCGAGCCACCTGTTGCAATAAAGCCATATTTTAGGGAGGACTCATATTTTCTATTGAATTAGGCTTTTTTTTTTGCAGTCTCGGGCTCAGCTGTCTCTGTATTATCAACATCGTCGTTGGGCCTTTTACCTCCCTTACCCCTTCCGGAGAAGCGCTCCAGCGCCGTTTGTTTGTTTATATTTATGTCAGCTAACGAAGCTAGCTAGTAGTACAAAGTTGGCGGGCAACACAGCTCGCCGCGCGCGTATTTCTCAAGTTCAAAATCTGTAAACTGTTGTGGGCGTGACAGAGATATTAGTGGTGAGAAAAGGACCAACAGACTGCACCAAGTTCAATGTAATTACTGCTCAAATAGCCTATAATTGTATATCATTCTTATTTTATTTGATCAATAAAACAAAGATATATATATTTATCCTTTCTGTGTCCTTTCTGGACCGGCCTGGTGGTTGGGGACAGCTGCCTTACGGGACTAGTGGTCCACAGATTTGTCATCGGCTCTATCCAGATGACACAGATGGAGGAAGGATGGGAAGGGGAGTGAGTTGTTCGGGCATTTTAGCAATTAGTGTTCAGCTGTGTGAATTTACGAGCCACATGTGAAGACCTCCGATTAAGAATTATGATTACCTTCCCTCGCTTCCTGCCACCAAACACCGCTCCTTTTGCCTCCCTCCCGGCTCAGACACTGTACGTGACACGCACACATAAACTCTCTCCGTACCACATCATATGCACATATGCAAACAATATCCTCGCTACTTCAATGAGAGAGGTTATGTATTATGTGTGACTGTAATTGTGTGTGAAGGGGGCTTATAGCTGGTGCTATATATCAATGTGGATTAGTGTAGTGTGAGTATGTATGGGTTTTGTGAGCAGGCCCTAAATTAACACATGCCACCTACCAAATGCAGGTAGATTTTGGCATTGGTGGGTATAAGATGTCCAGTTCACCAGCCATGTTGGAGGGTGGTGGTCAGGGCTCCACAATGGGAGCATTTCACTCGCATTTAGAAATATAAATAGTAAAGTATGATCACATGTATAGCTAAATATATGCTGCAGTAGCTGTTTTCAAAGTATTTCAGCTGTTTTGTTTCATAGCTGGTAAATTAAATGCACAAAGTCAAAGAACTGCGAATCCTACAGACCAGGGTTTCCCAACGTTTTTTTTGCCCTAGTACTACACAGCGGATTCAAATAATCAAATTTTGATGATGAGTTGGCTATTTTAATCAGCTGTGTAGTGCTAGGGCAAAAACCAAAACGTGCACCCAGGGGGGCCCCCAAGAAATCCTGCAAGTATAGCCGCATATCCCTCCTCACGCTGCAACACTACCTGGCTGTGTGCACGTGAAGAGTTTAGTGAAAGAAGGGTTGTGCACAGGCATAAAAGTTTATCTAATTTACTTGAAACACACGTCTTCTGAAATTATACTTTGTCCTTGTGTTTCTTGACTATTTACATGGTTTGGTTCACAAGTTTTTTTTTTTTTTCAATGTTTGCGTTTCAACTGCTAGGGAAGAGAAGACAACGCGGCTATTCGTCAGATCCTCAGTCTTACAGGCACATGACTCCCTAGTCACGTTACCACGGTAATCTCCCACCTCTTTTTTGTTGGTCAAAATAACGTTTTAATGAAAATATGTAATTCATTGTTATTTTAATATGTTGGTAACAGTTTTGTAAAAGCAATTAGGCAAGCGAGGCAGTGCTGTATCATGTTCGGCCCGGCGCGATAGCAAAGGACCAGTCAACCCATCTACCTGTGACTGTATTTATGATACAGATCCGCCTCTTGTTCCCAACCGCTTAATTATCCACCCCATTTTCGAACGGTGCAATAGGCACAGCCAAAAAACGGAAGTGATGTATTTTTTAATTTTTATTAACAAATATCAACAAACAATATTCATTTACACGTTTTAATTGCCCATTTTCATTGTCGTTAAAGTAGTGCCATACAGTTTGAATGTATTTATAGAGTGAAAAAAAATAGATTTTGAATTAGACATTTGCATTTGTGACCTCCCAATCTTAAAAGGGTAGATGAACATTGTCTCATCTGTGATACTTTGGTTAGGACTCAGGTCACCCCCCCAAAAAATGAAATTAAACAATATATCACATTAATTTTTACTAGTAATACATTTGTTTTAGAAACATTACTAAGCATTCTCATCCGTTTTCTTGGTGTAACAATATTGGCAAATACATTTTTATTTTGGCTGATAAAAAAATCTAAGTGGCTGGTGGATTATTTTAATCTACGTAACACAGTGGCTGGTGGACCAAAAAGTTCATTTTAGGCCCTGTTTGTGAGTGTGTTTTACAAAACTTTTCATGTACTAAGATGGGTCATAGAAAAAGTCCCAATGGACTGTGGCTCAAGGGCATACTCAAGTAGCAAGAACATAAATATTTAGATCATTGCATTTTGTTTATTTCAGGAACTTTTTCAGGTTCCAAATTGGCTATCAGTGGGAAAACTGCTGTTAGCAGTGAATCAACATTTTACATGTTTGTCACACAAAGACACAGACAGGGGCTGAGGGTCTAATTCTCTAGTCTATTAAAGACAAAGTACAGTCTTCCTCTTTGCACAGCCAGCTAGGAGCCACAACATCCAGTCAATACTTACTCACACTGACCCTGAGTCAGAGGCTACAGCTGGGAAGTGGGTACAGTAGTTATTAGAGAGAAAAAGAGACAGAGAGGATACAGTAAGCTCAGCCACTGCGACTGAGACAATGATGGGAGGATGTAGATGAAGGCGAGTGACCGTAAAGGCCTTGAAGTGACTCTTTCTCTGCCTTCAGCACCTGCCCATTAGCGGCCTAGATTAATAACAGGTTGGCCCGTGTGGGTCGAGGAGAGGGGGACGCACTCAAAATGAGAGGGCACCCCCTGGCTACAGGTGTGCTTGAGGTACGGAGGGAACCTGTGTGTGTGTGAGAGAATATGTGTAAGAAAGACAAGGTTTGTATTTGTGTGTTTGTGTAGTCACGGCGTGGAGGGGGGTGAGGTGAGGGTGGCAGAGGGGAAAGTTGTCTCCAGTCACCTCGTATAACTTCACAAGGCAGTCTGACTTATGGTCTCCTGCATCTCTGGTTTACCTCAACATCCTCCTCAACAGAGAGAGAAAGAGAGGAGGGACTCTTTTGGCTAGACACTAGCTTATTTTTTTCCTTTTGAACTAACAATACAATTTTAGTGACTTTCATCAACTCAATACGTGTCATTTAAAGGTATTCAAATGCAGAAAAGTGGGGGACAGAGACAAAAGACAAAGAGAGGGAGTGACTAAAAGCAAATGAAAGAGCTAGGGTTGCTAACATTCAGAGAGCTGAACTCTGTCCTTTTAATAATTACGAACTTCAAAGGCTGTTTCCTCGTTAAAACAGATAATTCTCTCCATCCTTTGAAGCAGGAGGAAAAGAGAGGGATGGACAGAGAGTGATGGCACTGTGTTTGTAGTGCCAAGAATTGAAAGAAACAATGGGGACAGTAATCTCTTAGATGTGTTTGGTGACTAGTTTACAACAAGTGGAGACTGGGACGGGATGGCCATTTCCTTATTCCACAGAGAGAGAACACGTCGCTCTTGAAAAGAGATTAGATCGGGAGATAAACATGGAATAATAAGGGTAAACAATATTAATTCAGAAACGGGCTTACAATTTTCAGAAAATATTTTGTATCCACCTTTACCACCCCCGGAACCTCAAATAAACACAAATAAATGACGAGGAGAAATCTCCTAGGTTAAGTGTTTTTACTTCTATATGAAAACCTAGATGTAGACATAAGAGACACATAACATCCACATTCAATGATAATGCAAACCAGAACAGGAACAAAAAGACACAGGCATAGCTCAGAACTACAGTATAAAACAATTTTATTTTTAATTCAATGTTAATTCTACACAACATTTTTTTACAGCATTGTAATCATTGCAGTATGTAGCAAATGAAAGAAAAGCAAGCCACTGCAAAATAGTGTATATGGAGAGAAAGAAAATAAATGTAAAAAACGGAAAAAGAATGCACATTTTTGTTGTTTGTTGCAGAGTTAACAGTGAGAACAACTCTGAATCCAGGTAAGACCTGATCCAGGTAAGACCTTGAAGATAGCATTCGTTAAATCAATAAATATTTAATTAGTAACGTTTCCACTGATTAGATGGTTCTGTTTGTAGCTGTGCTGTAAGTATGATCGCAATCACCAAGAGAAAGTAAAGGGAGAAAAGTCAAACAGCAGAGGAACGGAAAAGTATCTGAGAACTCTTGTTTGCATATCGACTAGTGTGTGTGTGTGTGTGTGTGGTGGAAGGAAAACTACAGTATTTGTAAATAAGCTCAGAGTACAAATGTAGAAATATAGAGCAGAACCCACCCCCCGAGTGAGCTTGTGCCGAGAAAAGGCCCATTGACAGCCTATGCACTCTCATCCTCTCTTTCTCCCTAATCTCGCTCTCTATCCCGCGGGGGATGCAGCATGGAGGGAACAGTCATGGATTCCTCTAAATTACTAATCACTCTCATGTGTGTCTGATACCCTCTGACTGCTCTCAGACCCCTGTAACGTGTTAAACACAAACAAATGTGTGTGTTTTTGTGTGAACTCGGTTTTGCGGAATCTAGTGCCAATGACTAGGACAGTAAGGGTTTGGCTATTGTTGGAACACATTGGGGGAGCATTTGGGGTTGTTGTTGATGGTAACAGCAAAAAACACACACACGTCAATCATCACAGAGCATGCCCAGTGACCTGCTTAGTGACCTCTGACCTTTCGTTACCACCTCAGCCTTAATGGACGCATCATAGTATGATTTCTAATGGCCAGGGATGAACTACACAACAGGATGAACTAAGTGATGACCTGGGGAGCAGAAAGGCAATTGGAAAACTGGGGTCAGACATTGTGTCCCACATACAGGTAACTCCCAAAATAAAGGAAACACGCGTGTAAATGAGGGACACAAAGTATATCGAAAGCAGGCGCTTCCACACGGGTGTGGTTCCTGAGTTTATTAAGCAATTAACATCCCGTCATGCTCAGGGTCATGTAGAAAAATGCACAGTTGCCCATTATTTTGGCTACCATGGCTAGAAGAGAACTGAAAAAGAGCGTCTGCTAAATTAACCAAATCTCACAGACAGAGCGGTCTCAAAGAAGCATAGGGGGTTTAAAGAACACTTATGGGAGTTCTGTAACTGCACCTGAGACAGCATTTTCTACCACCATCAACAAAACACCTAGTTATGGAATTTCACATATAAGAATGGTGTTGCATTCCTTCAATAAAGTTTCAGACACTTGTAGAATCTATGCCAAAGTGCACTGAAGCTGTTCTGGTGGCCCAACACCCTATTAAGACACTTTATGTTGGTGTTTCCTTTATTGTGGCAGTTACCTGTACTTCCCCATTGTAATGAATAATAAATGGTTGCTGAGGATCACTTTGGGTGAGTTGCGATACATGCTACCAAGGGCTTGGAGATCTGAGGAATGGCAGTACACACATGCAATAGAGATATTGCAGGCTCTGCAACAAAGATATTTAAAGGCTCTGCAATAGAGATACAGCCAGAGCTGTCAGTATTGAGCAACTCAATCCAATAGGTTAACTGGGAAATCCCAACAAGACAAGTGTCAGCAAGATGAGAGTCTAGCTCCGCTTTTCATAATTGGCTTGTGTCTTTGTGACTGAGTCAAAAGTATGTGTCCACACACACACACACACACACAGCCTTCAGAAAGTATTCACATCCCTTTACTTTTTCCACATTTTGTTATTAAATTGAGATGTTGTGTCACAATAACCCATAATGTTAAAGTGGAATAGAAAATGTAAAAAATGAAAAGCTGAAATGTTTTGAGTCCATAAATATTCAACCCCTTTGTCATGGCAAGCCTAAATAAGTTCATAAGTTAAAATGTGCTTAACAAATCACATAAATTGAATGGACTCATTCTGTGTTCAATAATAGTGGTTAACATGATTTTTGAATGACTACTCCTATCTATTTACCCCACATTTATCTGTAAGTTCCCTCAATCGATTAGGACATTTTAAGCACAGATTCAACTACAAAGACCCGGGAGGTTTTTCAATGCCTCGCAAAGAAGGGCACCGATTGGTAGACACAGAATATCCCTTTGAGAATGGTGAAGTGATTAATTAGGCTTTGGATGGTATATCAATACACCCAGTCACTACAAAGATACAAGCATCCTTCCCAAGTCAGTTGCCGGAGAGGAAGGAAACTGCTCAGGGATTTCCCCATGAGGCCAATGGTGATTTAAAAACAGTTACAGAGTTTAATGGAAAACTGAGGATGGATCAACAACATTGTAGTTACTCCACAATACTAACCTAAACAACATTGTAGTTACTCCACAATACTAACCTAAATGACAAAGTGAAAAGAAGGAAGCCTGTACAGAATTCATATTTTCCAAAACATGCATCCTGTTTACAACAAGGCACTAAAGTAATACTGCAAAACATGTGGCAAAGAAACTTTTTTCCTGAATACAAAAAGTGTTATGTTCGGGGCAAATCTAATACAACACATTACTGAGTACCAATCTCCATATTTTCAAGCATGGTTGTGACTGCATCATTTTATGGGTTTGCTTGTCATTGGCAAGGACTAGGGAGTTTAGGATAAAAAGAAACGGAATACAGCTAAGCTGTAAGCACAGGCAAATCTTGATTCAGTGTTCTTTCCAACAGACACTGGGAGACAAATTCACCTTTCAGTAGGACAATAACCTACAACATAAGGCCAAATCTACACCGGAGTTGCTTACCAAGAAGACAGTGAATGTTCCTGAGTGGCCTAGTTACAGTTTTGACTTAAATCTACTTGAAAATATATGGCAATACATAAAAATGGCTTTCTAGCAATGATCAACAACCAACTTGACAGAGCTTGAAGACTTTTTAATGGCCAAATATTGTATAATCCAGGTGTGCAAAGCTCTTATAGACTTAGCCAAAAAGACACAGCTGTAATCACTGCCAAAGGTTTTTCTAACATGTAGTCTCAGGGGTAAGAATACGTAGTGTTACATTTTTTTGTATTTTGTTAATGTTACAATTTTTCTTCCACATAAGAGTGTTTTGTGTAGATCATTGACCAACAATGATAATGAAATCCATCTGAATCCCACTTTGTAACAACAAAATGTGCAAAAAGTACCCATACACACATGTACATACACACACATATGCACATGCCTACCCCTCAGACAGTACCCCACGTGGAGCCCAGCCCTGACTCAGAGCTGTAAACTCCCCTATCCCATCCTCCTAGGCGGCGAATGAGGAAGCCTGACGTGCTTAGACAGGTGTGACATCACAAGTTTCCCTCCCCTTCGACTAACAACACACTCCAAATTACATGTCTGGCCCCATCTCCCTTTGACACGAGACACGCAAGAGAGAAGACAGACAGGATTCCATTCGGACTCTTCACACCTTCCTCACCCCCTCCATGTCCCCTCTAGGAGACTTTAAATTATGTCTCCAATTACAACACACACTCACACAACCCCAAGGCTTGGCATGGAGACAGAAGTTTAGCGGTCTCATTAGTAGCAGGAGGAATTCCAATAAGATAATTAGCTATGGAGATGAGAGAGCGTCGCCAGTAAATGACACGAGAGAGAAAGAGGGGGAGGGAGGAAGAGAGAGAAGAAAGAAGCAGGAAATACAGTGAGAGAGGAAGATGGAGAATATATAGACAGACAGAGAGCGAGAGACAAAGAATGAGGAAGTGAAGCATCTTTAAAAATCCCCTTTCACTCCTCAGTGGCATACAGTACAAGTGTGTAAACTCAGTGTGACTTTATGAACGTCCAGCAGTGTAGCTCATGATGTGACTCGGGAAAACTAAGGCAAATTCTGTTTGTAGAGGGTCCCACTAGGCATGTCTGGGCCCTGTCTCTTTCCCTAGGAGGAGGAAGAGGAGAGAGGTGGTGGTAAGCGGAATCTCCCTGCCTCTCTTTTTAAACAGATGAGCACTCTTTCAGTTTGGCCTTCCACATTTTGGGCGGAACAACTTCCCCCAAACAGGTAAAGGTCCAAATGAGACGGAGTGCGAAGGAGGAGAGGAAAAGAGATGGAAAACAGAAAATGGTACATTTTCTCCTGGTGGGCTCCTTTTTGGGACAAGTTGAATGAGATGACGTCACACTGCGATTGCGTCACTCCTCGCCTCCAGTCACGTGGGTTTTCCTGCTCTCTGAAGAGTCCATTCGGAGTTTGCAACTTTCCCAGTTGCCGGGTGTTACCAAACTTTGCCAGAGGTGTCAGTCGCTAGGCGCGGGTATGACGCTGATGTGGAGGAAGTTATCAGGGTGACTGAGGTGCTCGCTCAGCCACTGCAACGGGGTCTCCAGCAGGGGCTCAATCCCATGGATCACCACCTGGTAACGCTTGGACTCGTCTGTATAAGGAGAGAGAGAAGGGAGACATGGAGGGAGAGGGATGCAGTATGAGAATGAGCTTCAACTTAAAAATCCTTTTGACTGTGTGTCGGACTCCATATATTTATATTCCTACAAACAGAAATGCTAGGATATTCTTTAAACATCACTAGTCATTGATTATAGTGTGGGAGTGTGTGTCTGTGTGCAAGCGATAGTTAAGTGAGTGTGTTTAAGTTGTCCCTCTCACCTCAGAATGACCGAAGCCTCTCGGCTAGCGACAGACAGATTAATCAATCACAGTGACCAGGCCTGACCCTGGGACTGACCACAGGTCACACAGCAAGACAAATGAGCCTCACTCACTCGGATGGCCCGACGAGGTGTGTGTTTGTGTGTAAGTGTGAGTTAGTATGATAATCTGCATGCGTGAAAGATTGCCAGCAGGTTAACGTATCTGAATGGATGTGAGTAAGTCTCAATGGACATATGTTGTATGTGTGTACATTGATGTCTGTAAGTTACTGGTTTAACTCAAAGCAACAGTAGCCCCACCCACTCAGAGACACTGGGCCCCAGGTCACAACCTTTCACCCACTCATATCAGAGCACTGAGGGGAAGGGCGGGGTCAAAACATTAGAGGGGGCAGTAGCCAAGTCATGTTGGAGCTCAGTGTCTATATGACTACACACACATACACTGACCGTTTCTCCTTATACGGTACCAAAAGATGCATACTGTTGCATGTACACGTAATATCTGAACGACCGTTACAATCGAGTGAAGAATCCAGGGTTAGTAAGACGCTCCTCAGGCACACCCACCACCTGCAGACTGGTATACAGTATGGATGTACAGTGCCGTGAAAAAGTATTTACCCCCTTTCTGATTCTCTCTATTTTTTCATATTTAAAAAAAATAAATATATATATATATTTTTTCTACAACCTTTTCTCCACAATTTCGTGGTATCCAATTGTTAGTATCTTGTCTCATCGCTACAAGTCCTGTACGGGCTCGGGAGAGACGAAGGTCGAAAGCCATGCGTCCTCCGAAACACAACCCAACCAAGCAGCACTGCTTCTTAACACAGCGCGAATCCAACCCGGCTCGAACCCAGAGTCTCTGGTGGCACAGCTAGCACTGCGATGCAGTACCCTAGACCACTGCGCCACCCGGGAGGCCCATTTTTGCATATTTTTGATACTGAATGTTAACAGATAATCAATTAAAACCTAATATTAGATAAAAGGGAACCTGAGAAATCAAATAACTTTATTTAATTAACAATACCCCTGTGTGGAAAAAGTAATTGCTCCCTTATACTCAATAATTGGCTGTGCCATATTTAGCTGCAATGACAGCAACCAAATACTTCCTGTAGTTGTTGATCAGTCTCTCTCATCGCTGTGAAGGAATTTTTGCCCACTCTTGCATGTAGAACTGCTTTAACTCAGCGACATTTGTGGGTTTTCAAGTATGAACTGCTCATTTCAAGTCCTGCCACAACATCTCAATTGGGATTATTAGGTCTGGACTTTGACTAGAACATTCCAAAAATTTAAATGAGTTGCTTTTTAGCCATTTCCATGTCGACTTGATTGTGTGTTTTGGATCATTGTCTTGCTGCATGACCCAGCTGCGCTTCAGCTCATCGAAGGATGGCCTGACATTCTTCTGGTCTGACACAGACCAGAATTCATGGTTCCTTCTATTAAGGCAAGTCGTCCAGGTCCTGGAGCAGCAAAGCATCCTCAAACCATCACACTACCTCCACCATGCTTGACTATTGGTGTAAGGTTCTTACTGTGGAATGCAGTGTTCTACCTTTGACTCATCTGTCTATAGAACATTCTTCCAAGAGTCTTGATGATCATCCAGGCTCTTCCAGGTGCTTTTTGACAGACTTGAGTCAACTTTTTGGATGAGATGGGTCCCATTATGATAGGGCGAAAACCCACAGTAAGAACCTCACACCAACGGTCAAGCATGGTGGTGGTAGTGTGTGTGTGTACGAGCAATACACTCAGAAGTACTAATATTCATACTGCAATAACACTTTCCCTCTCTCTTCCACATACTGTGCCCCTGGTGACAGCATCAGGCACATGTGGGGGAGGAGGGGCGCTCCCCTGACACTCTCACTATGACACAAGGGAAATTCATCCCAAATATGCACAGCTTGAATATCTGCACACAGAATGTATGGTCTGGTAGGCCCTCTTATGGTTGTCATGTCTTTTTCAGAGGGTGGAGACCAACGTGATTAATCTGTATTTCTCCTCTGAAACGTTGTGAAAGCGCTGTGTCATAGTGGAAGGATCTTGAGTCCTCTAGATAGAATTATATTGCGTATTTTCCATGGATCCTTCTATACGGTGGCCAGAAGGCGTGGGATATCACCTAGGTTTTTCTGGAATGTGACATAATATCAGGCGTCTTAGGAACACTGACTGATGTTTTCACATCTGAATCACACTGTGCTGCTGTGAGCCATTAACATGGTATGCGTTCCAAATGGAACTCCATTTCCTTCATAGTGCACTACTTTTGACCAGAGTCCTATGGGCACTTGTCACAAGTCGTGCACTATTTAGGGAATAGTGTGCCATTTGGGATGCATGCATGGCTGTTATACATTACTATGGTGTTTTGGGATTGGGGCCAATACAGTTGCGTTTGATTAATGTTAATGGCATTAATCAAAACACATAACTTTATTGACCCCAATCCCAAACACTATAGCAATGTATAACTCCATAGCAACTTATTTCCAAAGAGGAATATTAGTAGTTTGAATAAAAATAAAAGATGACAAATTTGCACACACACTGCGGTTGAGTATTGCAGTGACTAACAGTCAAGACATGTTTTGTTACTTAAGTATAGACGAGTCCAATTTAAGAAGGCCACAACCCCATTCTTCCCTGCAGTGAGGCCAGCCAAGACTAAACAGTTACACCAGAACTCAACCAACACACTGGTAGGCCAATAAGAAATATGTGTGTGTTAGGGGGAACTGACAGGTATAAATCTATCAATACATCTCTCTAGACCTGAAAAACATATGTCTTGTGATGTCTCATAAGAGTAATTTCCTTCAGCAAGTTAGTTTGTTTTTTCATGAATATACTCAACTGCATTTAAAAGAAAGAACAGGGAAATGGAGTTTGCAGGTATACAATAAACAGACCATAAGGTATTGCCTTGGAGACCTCTGTCTAATTTCTGCCTCCCCCTACTCAACACCTCACACACCCACCGTCCCTCATATCAAACCAACCACTGAAACCCAGAACACCCCCACTCTCTGAACAGTGAGACAGCCCGTTTGATGAGAAGAGACTGGATTCGCCATTGATTCTGACTGTGGTGTTCTGTGTGGGCGGATTGGCCAATAGTTTCACTCCTTTGTTCTGTGGGCTGTACCATGAATGAGTAAAATCAATAAGAGTGGTGTGTAGGCAAGTATTGTTGGCGCGTGGGCTTGTCAGTCGGGGGGGATTTCTGCATTCTCCACTTATTAGAAATATCACCACAAAACCTGTTTTTCTTCATAAGAAACATGTCACATCTGTAAAGGACAAGACGGGGGAATTCTCGGAAGGCTTCGACCCGCCGAGGCAACTCTTTCTGAGGCTTGTTCAATTGAGTTTGTCCTGCGTCATGCATGGGGAGAAACGTGTTACTGTTCAGACATATCTCTCCTGTCTGTATCTAACCCAGTCAAACCATGTCTAATACCTTGGTCAAAACAAAGCGTTCGCAGATGTCAAAGCCGACCAACCGACTGCTAATCAGAATAAGATGTTGATGCTTGATTTTCCTGCGTGGGTGGAAGAACATCGGTCCGGTCCGGTAACAGTACAACTCATCTGAGTATCACGCTGCCATATGCTGGGAATCCCCAGTTAATATAACCCTGGTTATATGTTTCGTTGGGTTAGTTCAGTTTGATGGGTTTCGGGGTGCTTGAAGGACCATCAAGGCTTCCAGACAAAACAGAGGGGAATGTTTAAAAATGTTGGTTTGATGTTAGAAACATCAGAGTCGAGTGCTGAGACGTCCTTATCCGATAGGTCCTCACAAGGAATCGGGTCCCAAGAATACGTCTGTGAACAACGCCGCCATTAGGCTGCCTGAGTACCCCCCCAGTCCCTCTAATCCGAACACACAGCTATAATCCCCCGCTATCACACACCCATCTCCCCAGCGAGGAAGAGAGGGAAACACAACAAACGACGGGAGACAAAGCAGCACTTTCACCTTTATCAAGCCAAGCCACCATCCTCAGAGGAGAGCAGAGAAGGAATTGAGAAAAGAGATTATATAAGTACAGGAAGGGGATGAAAAGAAAATATAGTGATTCTTGATAAAGCAAGAGAGAGTGGGAGAGAAGGAACGAGAAAGAGAAAGACATGTGAGAGGAAGGCAGACAGAGAGCGAAAGAGATAAAGGCCGGCAGGCAGACAGATCAGTAGTAATTGTAGTGGTGCATTACACCATGCAGGTGATTCTCCTGCAGGTCCTCTGTCTCACAGCTCCATTGTCTGCTTATCTACTTCCTCTGCACAGCCCTCCAGACACTACCTGTTTAGGCTGCCTCGCTCTCCAGCGCTCCCTCTTCTCTACATGTAGCGCCGCTCCTCATTCCACTATGTATTTTCTTCCCCTCCCCCTCGCTTTTCACTCTTTCACATGAGGGCAACTATTTTCCCTCCTCGACCCTCTCGTGTTTTATATCTGAGCACTGATCTCTAAAAGTCCTCTTTTACTGTGTAAATAAAATAGACCTACATGTCTGATGTCTGTTATTATCTGGCTTCCTGTGAGATGCAGAGCACCCTTTGATAGCACAGTGAGGAAGAAACAGGTCTGCTTTCTCTTGTGGGACTGTGTGGTGTGTGTGTGTGTGTGTGTGTGTGTGTGTGTGTGTGTGTGTGTGTAAGAAGTAGTACAGGTGTAATTAGTGTTGTGCAATGTCTATGAGTAGGTAAGTACCATCGTTGGGTATAGCCACGGGGTACACCTCCTTCAGCAGGTCCCCAAGCGTGTGTGTGTGGCCGTCGGGCGAGATGGGGCGAAACAACTTCTGGATGAACGGTCTGTCACTCATCGTCTACACGGAGACAGGGGAGAGGAATCAGAGCATGACAAATAAATTACATACAGTGCCTCCGGGATGTATTCACACCCCTTGATTTCCCCCCACATTTCATTATGTTACAGCCTGAATTTAAAATGGATTAAATTGAGATTGTGTGCCTGTGATCTACACGCAATATCCAAGTCAAATTTTGTTTTTATAATTTTTAACAAATTAATCAAAAATGAAAAGCTGTAATGTTTTGAGTAAATAATTATTCAACCCCTTTGTTATGGCAAGCCTAAATACATCCAGGAGTAAAAATGTGCTTAAATAGTCACATAATAAGTTGCATGGAATTATTGTGTGCAATAATAGTGTTAAACATGATTTTTAAATTGATTACTCCATCTCTATACCCCACACATACAATTATCTGTAAGGTCCCTCAGTTAAGTAGTGAATTCAAGCACAGATTCAACCAGAAAGACCAAGGAGGTTTTCCAATGCCTTGCAAAGTTGAACACCTATTTGTAGATGGGTTCAAATAAAAAAAAGGTGACACTGAATATCCTTTTGAGCCTGGTGAAGTTATTAATTAGGATTGGATGGTGTATCAATGCACCCAGTCACTACAAAGATACAGGAGTCCTTCCCAACTCAGTTGCCGGAGAGGAAGGAAACAGCTCAGGGATTTCACTATGAGGCCAATGGTGACTTTAAAACAGTTACAGAGTTTAATGGCTGTGATAGGAGAAAATTGAGGATGGATCAACAACATTGTAGTTACTCCACAATACTAACCTAAATGACAGAGTGAAAAGAAGGAAGCCTGTACAGAATACAAATATTCAAAAACATGCATCCTGTTTGCAATAAATTACTTAATTAATTACTCAAGTACTTTTATGCAATAGCTTGACAAAGTCACACAATAGCTCTAATACAAAATAATAAAATGAAGTGCGTATTCTAGGCTACAAGTCATGACTGGATTATTTCTGGCGCAGACCCAAGCCCTCGGGAACTGTGCCCCAAATGAATATGCCACTAAATAAGCCAAAGTCTGACGATTCAATCACAGGCTACTCCAGTGATAAAAGTTAGGTGCAATACAGGGGAGGCTGGTGAGGTGAAATCGGAGGATGAGCTCATTGTAATGGCTTATAGGTCATTGTCAATAAAACGTCACAATACGTTCAATTTGGCTGCTGGGGGGCAAGGAAACCCACAGTTTCGCTAAAACCATTGTGCTGTTTTCAAGAGATTGTTAAATGTTATAACTATTTGATTTTAATATCAGCACCTCTTGAAGAACATAGTCAGAGCTACAAGTTGTTCCATACAAAACAAGTGTGCACATTTAGCTCCATCATCAGAGTTACACAGCAAGTAACTGCATGCTTTTCGTGATCAGTAAACATCTATTGATTGTGTCATTTCAGATATGTGAGGGTAGCCTCATATCTCAATATTGGCTGCCGTTAATTGGACATTTGAGTGATATAAAGTGAAAGTGAACTATACCTGACAAGTGTAAGTGTAGGTTAATTTTCCCATCCTTTGCGGGCTCTGCCTGTCAAACAACAGATGGGTGCATTTGCAGATGTACTGTTAGCTGATCATGTTTACTTTGCAAGCTACCAGTAAAAACTTAGTCCAGTTGGCCAAACATAGTGATAAGTAAACCTAATGTAGTTTTCCTCTCCAACTGCAGCGTAGACCTATCTAGTGAAGTTAGCTAACATGATCCCCTTTTTAACATGGTTTTTAATGGTTTAATTATGATTGCTGCTGACAGACATGACAGGCACCGAGGTAAAAATGTTTTTTATAAAAATATAATTGGCTAGCTAGCTAATAACAGATTACGTCAATATGGCTAAACTTTAACAATCCCTTGAAAATGGCATACAGTTGTCAATGGTTTTAGTGGAGCTGGGGTCTCCTTGCCCCCCAGCAGCCAAATCAAACGCTCTGCACCGTTTTGAGACGTTTAATTGATAATGACCTATTGAAGATAAGAGTCCACCTACAGACACATCTAGTAAAATATTAAAAGTGGTGCTTGCTAACCAGTCTCTGATCTGAGGGCAATGAGAAAGGTGGCGCTTGCTGGATATGGTCCAGAAGATCAGATGTTCGCACACGGACACCGGCGATCGGGTTGCTATCAGTTCTGGGAAACCAGTTTGTCTATCAGTTCAGGGAAACCAGGGGCCACCGAGGTGACAAACGGCGAGTCTGACACACAATAGCAACTAATCATGAGAGCTGTGAAAAAGAAACAGGCAACGGGAGGGTTTGGGTAACGGAGCTGTAACTAACACCGCCGGGCGCATGGTAGGGAAGGTGGCTCCAAAGGCGCGAAGCTGGCTCTTGGGTTACCAGAAAGAGTGACTCACTGACAGGAATCGCAGAGTTTGTGCGGGATTATGCCGGGAGCCGGAGTGGAGAGAGTGCGATAAGTGACAGCTACTTCGTTGCATTTTTAAAAACCGCCATGAATAATTGACCCGGGTACCATACAAAGAGGGGGCCATTGATCCTGGAGAGAAGCGCGATACTCTTGGACGGTGACACTTTCTTTTCAGTTCGTGTGACACCAGAGCTAGCAGAGTACCACCTGGCGACACCCAAGAGCGATGCGTCATTAACTCTCCAACGATGAGAGGTCGGGGGGAAAGAAACTCGCTCTCCTTGACTGAAGCAAGCAAGGGGAATCAACCCATAGCCTAATTGCCGGTGTGGATTAAATCCGACTAATTGACAGTAAACTGGTGGCTGAGGTGCACAAACGTCAATCAATATAATAATAATAAAAATTATTGGCCCGTGACATGAATGGGAAAAAGCGGTGAGGGAGGAGTGCCCTTCTCAAATGGAACAGTGATGTGCGCTGCTCGGTCATGTTGTCAACAAGGCAGCATGGTGCATCGTCGAGAAACATCTCTCTCTTTTCCATAAAATATATGTTTGAATTTTCAAACTAGATTTAGTTTGGAAGGCAGTTACTCCACGTGCTTAATTTAATCTAGTCTTGGCTACGTCACTTTTGTTTTGAGCCTACTTTACCGTGGGCTTTGAACGGGGACCTGGCTAACTCCCGGGAGCCAGCCCGGTCCAAAATGAATGCTATTCACTTTTCACCCGGTGCAAACTCCTCCCAAATTCCAAGGAGATTTTTTTGAGTTCTCATTTTCCTGCAGGTTGAAATATAGTCATCGATGAGGACTACTGCATCCGGACGCGGGATAGCTTTGTCCGCCGTTGGTTCAGTTAACTTTGGAGCACACAAGGCCTCTGTGGTTTTACAACCACTGTTTTATTATTGTGTTGGACCGTTTTATTATAGGCAAAATAAAAAACACTTTGTTGAAGTGTGAAATGAGTTCCATATGTACCTCGTTTTGGGACAACATCGGGAGTCTGTATTGTCCAACCAATACAAAGACTCCCAACGTTGTGTCCCAAAGCTAATTTGTACCAAGCTTTTGTTTAATTGTGCATGTATTTGTTCATGATAGCCATATATCCACGTGAAGGAATTATTATAATTGAAGACTAGGCATCACATCACATTTTCCTGGAAGTGGCAAAAAATATTCATCATCTCATTGTGTGGTAACATTTTGTTTCCTTTACTAACTAAAAGTCAATATAGGCCAAGACATTTTATAATGTTTTAGTCAACACTTGAATGATATATTTTATTGTTCTGTTTGGTCGTCTTTAATTTTGAATAGATTTATGATTGTAACATTCCAGTGAAAACATTGATGAGAGATTTTATGAGCATAAAGGCTGACATCTGTTATAACACAGCAGCAAAGCCCTGACAACCTACTCAGATTCCCATGGAGAAATGTCCACATTAATCTATATTCAGCAATCTATCACTAGAACCCCTTCACAACTGACTCGTCCAAACATGCCTTCATTTGTTTATTCTTGTTGAGAAGAGATGGCCTCAAATACTATGGAAAAGGGTAGGCAAAGCTATATAACAGTCGAGCTGATCCGAGGGCTTATTGAACGCAGTCTTGGGTAAAATCATGCCTGTTCCTGGCGCACAGTGTCCCAAAGCAGTTTTCCTACACTATGGGATAAACACGGCCTAATATTTTCCAGACCTTCAGGGAGAGACACTGGTGCTTATTCATCTTTTTGAGGGAATTTCATCGGAGTCATGGATGGCGGGATCCCCCTTAGGAATTCACCTGTGCCCGCGTGCATCCCACGGTTTGGGCACACTTCATTTGAGTTGCCCACATCTAACTATAAACTTGTCAAACGAATCGCTCGCCAAGCACACGGTCAGAAAAAACATTAGGCTAACACATTTGGAGTTTAATGGGTGGGTGATCTCTGGGAAAATATGAGGGTTGTTTGATTTATCTGCTGTTATCAAAGGAGTATAACAAAATACAATTTTGGGGGAAAAAGTTATTCACTGAATATCTCCAGGAAATATTTTGCAACTGAGCACTTGGGTTGTTTCTGTCACTGGATTACAATAAATTACAAGCGTACTAACAATTTAAAAGTTGCTTAACAGCAGCCCACTTTAAGCCATAGGACTTGGTTGGTATCCTATTCATGAAGCACCTTACTAGTCCGTCATACAGCACCATCTATGGGACAGTTCAGGTACTACACTGCATCGTCATAATACCAGGCAGTGGAGGGACAATTCATTCATGAATGTGTTGATAAGCAGTTTGTGCAGCACATTTCAGTTGTAACATTTTATTTTTGTGTACTGTGTATTTTTTTCCATTCTTACGCTGATTTACATATTCACTTAATGCTTTCTCATATTCCTAAATGCACTATCGTGTTCTATTTGCTTATCAGATGGTAAAAGAGTATTCTTTCATGACTATGCATTGCCGTATTTGTGACCTGACGTATTTTTTGCATCATCTATTAACAGTACCAATGATGCCACACTGCAGGTCACACTGGCTGTGATGTCGACATGGCATGTATTAGCCCATTTACCAGGTATATCCTGAAGGGGATGTAGCGAAAGCCTCCTTCCTCTGTGGGGTATTCCATCAGCTTACGGTTCATGGCCCAGAACTGGTCAAACTTATCTGAGGAACACAACACAACTACATTTACATACAAACTGTCCCCATCTCCTTTTATGTTTTTAAACCAGCTCTTACAAGGCTTCTGAAACTCTGTTAACCTTTCATGGTTTCTAACTCCCCTCCCCTGTATCTCACTTTCACACAATTTTAGCTTTTGAAATATTTCAGATCTGTTTTCTCTTCTGGGTGGAGTTGTAACTGTCTCTTTCTCTCTCTGTTTTGGTTATGGAAGCCTCCAAAATAGTATATTTTGGTAAGTGAGAAGAGAAAAAAAACTTTGCAGCTGAGGCAAAGACAATGTTCAGAGAGTGTGGGTGGCGTGGTTTTGACTGGTTGGCTTGGGGGTATGTAAGTTGTTGAGTAGAGGGGCAAAATCAGGGTACAGAGTCCCAAAGTCAATACTTACGTGTATGTGTATGTGTATGTGTGTGTGTGTGTGTGTGTGTGTGGAGGGGGGGGCTCACCGTTCTGCAGGCCCATCCACAGCTGTTTGTGGTCTTTCTTCTGCATGTCGTTGATGACCTGGCTCTTGTGTTTGAGGGCATCCGCCTCCTTGATGCTGGACATGAAGTGGGCCTCAATCACAGAGTTGGAGGGGCAGTGGAGCAGGTCACGCTCTGGGAAATTCTACCTCAGAGAAACCACACAGGCAGGACTGCTTTTTATAGAGGTTAACCGATTAATCGGTATGGTCGATTAATTAGGGCCGATTTCAAGATTTCTTAAAAATCGGTAATCAACATTTTTGGACGCCGATAGTGGCCGATTACATTGCACTCCATGAGGAGACAGCGTTGCAGACTGACTACCTGTTATGCGAGTGCAGCAAGGAGCCAAGGTAAGTTGCTAGCTAGCATAAAACGTATCTTGTAAAAAACAATCAATCTTAACATAATCACTAGTTAACTACACATGGTTGTCCTGCGTTGCAAATAATCAATGCGGTGCCTGTTAATTTATCATCGAATCACAGCCTACTTCGCCAAACGGGTGATGATGTAACAAACGCATACGCGAAAAAAGCACTGTCGTTGCACCAATGTAGCTAACCATAAACATCAATGCCTTTCTTCAAATCAATACACAAGTATATTTTTTAAACCCGCATATTTAGTTAAAAGAAATTCATGTTAGCAGGCAATATTAACTAGGGAAATTGTGTCACTTCTCTTGTGTTCTGTGCAATCAGAGTCAGGGTATATACAGCAGTTTGGGCCGCCTGGCTCGTTGTGAACTGTGTGAAGACCATTTCTTCCTAACAAAGACCATAATTAATTTGCCAGAATTTTACATAATTATGACATAACATTGAAGCTGGTGCAATGTAACAGCAATATTTAGACTTATGAATGCCACCCGTTAGATAAAATACGGAATGGTTCCGTTCTGATAGTTTCTGGATTTGACCATATTAATGACCTCAGGCTCGTATTTCTGTGTGTTTATTATATTATAATTAAGTCTATGATTTGATATTTGATAGAGCAGTCTGACTGAGCGGGGGTAGCAGGCTCGTAAGCATTCATTCAAACAACACTTTCCTGCGTTTGCCAGCAGCTCTTCGCAATGCTTATGTTTATGACTTCAAGCCTATCAACTCTCGAGAATAGGCTGGCAAAACTATAGTGTTTAAGAACATCCAATAGTCAAAGGTATATTAAATATAATTGGTAGAGAGAGAAATAGTCCTATGATAAAACCTAAAACTTCTTAACTGGGAATATTGAATACTCATGTTAAAAGTAACCACCAGCTTTCATATGTTCTCATGTTCTGAGCAAGGAACTTAAACATTAGCTTTTTTACATGGCACATATTCCACTTTTACTTTCTTCTCCAGCACTGTGTTTTTGCATTATTTAAACCAAATTGAACATGTTTCATTATTTATTTGACACGAAATAGATTTTTATTTATGTGTTATATTAAGTTAACATTTTAAAAAGTGTTCATTCAGTATTGTTGTAATTATTATTATTACACACATATATAGAAAAATATATATGTATACTAAATATATATATGTATACTAAATATATATATCTAAAATAATGGAGAAAAAAAAACGGCCGATTAATCAGTATCAGCTTTTTTGGTCCTCCAATAATCGGTATCGAGCTGACAAGGTACAAATCTGTCGTTCTGCCCCTGAACAGGCAGTTAACCCACTGTTCCTAGGCCGTCATTGAAAATAAGAATTTGTTCATGACTGACTTGCCTAGTTAAATAAAGGTAAAATAAAAATCGTCATTGAAAAAATCATAATTTTAGCACTGTATAGCACACGGGTTGGAACCGGTTCAGGGAAAAGAACTGAAAAACGGAAAAGAACATTTTTCAAGGAACAAAAGTGATCCATACTGTTTCGGGAACAGACACATCATTTTAAAAGCATGGGAACCAGGTTAATAATGTCATTATTATAAGCTCCAGGCATTTTTTTCTAGTCCCACTACAAAACACAACAAAGCCCTCACTCTGTCACTCAGAACCGTATTCCAGTGTCTACCTGGAAGCTGAAAATCTTTGCCTGTGCGTGTTTAGGCTACCTGCCCCTCCCCCTCTGCAGCATAGGCGACTAACTGTACTGACGTTACAAGCTTGATTCAGAAGATAGGAAGAGAGATTTTTA
The DNA here is from genome assembly GCF_036934945.1 of Oncorhynchus masou masou. Taxonomy (NCBI): domain Eukaryota; kingdom Metazoa; phylum Chordata; class Actinopteri; order Salmoniformes; family Salmonidae; genus Oncorhynchus; species Oncorhynchus masou. Next base: position 64,618,874 of record NC_088240.1, read on the forward strand.
ATTAGCAAGAGAACAATGTGTAAACTTTTTCAATGCTAGTTAAGGGTACTATAGGCCTAGTTATCATGTTTCACATTGGATTTATTAACTACAAAAAGGTAAGATGTGTTTTAAATTCTGGTGCCGCTCTGCACACACAAGCTTGTTAGATAGCTAGCTCAAAGGACATTCAAAGTTCCTCCATAAAAGACGCTCCTCCTCTGTGAACCTAATTCATATAATGCATGTCATAACAAGATGCCCAGCGCTTCACCCCTCCTCCTCAACCGTCTCTCGCGCTCTCCACACCCTCAAAATGTTTGTCACATCTTGCGCCATAGGCTACACCCATCTGTCCATCATGCATGTAAACAACTAGCTTATCATGCATGTAAACAACTAGCTTGTCGCACTGATTGGTGAAGTAATTTAATGAGCAAAATGTTAAAAATATACACTGCTCAAAAAAATAAAGGGAACACTAAAATAACACATCCTAGATCTGAACGAATGAAATATTCTTATTAAATACTTTTTTCTTTACATAGTTGAATGTGCTGACAACAAAATGACACAAAAATTATCAATGGAAATCAAATTTATCAACCCATAGAGGTCTGGATTTGGAGTCACACTCAAAATTAAAGTGGAAAACCACACTACAGGCTGATCCAACTTTGATGTAATGTCCTTAAAACAAGTTAAAATGAGGCTCAGTAGTGTGTGTGGCCTCCACGTGCCTGTATGACCTCCCTACAACGCCTGGGCATGCTCCTGATGAGGTGGCGGATGGTCTCCTGAGGGATCTCCTCCCAGACCTGGACTAAAGCATCCGCCAACTCCAGGACAGTCTGTGGTGCAATGTGGAGTTGGTGGATGGAGCGAGACATGATGTCCAAGATGTGCTCAATTGGATTCAGTTCTGGGGAACGGGCGGGCCAGTCCATAGCATCAATGCCTTCCTCTTGCAGGATCTGCTGACACACTCCAGCCACATGAGGTCCAGCATGGTCTTGCATTAGGAGGAACCCAGGGCCAACTGCACCAGCATATGGTCTCACAAGGGGTCTGAGGATCTCATCTAAGTACCTAATGACAGTCAGGCTATCTCTGGCGAGCACATGGAGGTGGCCCCCCAAAGAAATGCCACCGCACACCATAACTGACCCACCGCCAAACTGGTCATGCTGGAGAATGTTGCAGGCAGCAGAACGTTCTCCACGGCGTCTCCAGACTGTCACGTGCTCAGTGTGAACCTGCTTTCATCTGTGAAGAGCACAGGGCGCCAGTGGCGAATTTGCCAATCTTGGTGATCTCTGGCAAATGCCAAACGTCCTGCACGGTGTTGGGCTGTAAGCACAACCCCCACCTGTGGACGTCGGGCCCTCATACCACCCTCATGGAGTCTGTTTCTGACAGTTTGAGCAGACACATGCACATTTGTGGCCTGCTGGAGGTCATTTTGCAGGGCTCTGGCAGTGCTCCTCCTGCTCCTCCTTTCACAAAGGCGGAGGTAGCGGTCCTGCTGCTGGGTTGTTGCCCTCCTACGGCCTCCTCCACGTCTCCTGATGTACTGGCCTGTCTCCTGGTAGCACCTCCATGCTCTGGACACTACGCTGACACACACAGCAAACCGTCTTGCCACATCTCGCATTGATGTGCCATGCAGGATGAGCTGCACTACCTGAGCCACTTGTGTGGGTTGTAGACTCCGTCTCATGCTACCACTAGAGTGAAAGCACCGCCAGCATTCAAAAGTGACCAAAACATCAGCCAGGAAGCATAGGAACTGAGAAGTGGTCTGTGGTCACAACCTGCAGAACCACTCCTTTATTGGGGGTGTCTTGCTAAATGCCTATAATTTCCACCTGTTGTCTATTCCATTTGCACAACAGCATGTGAAATTTATTGTCAATCAGTGTTGCTTCCTAAGTGGACAGTTTGATTTCACAGAAGTGTGATTGACTTGGAGTTACATTGTGTTGTTTAAGTGTTCCCTTTAATTTTTTGAGCAGTGTATATATTTCACAGGTTAAAAAAGAAACAGAAAGGAACGAAATAAACCCGTACTTTTTTTGGTTTGAACCGGTTAAGAACTTTATTTTTTTCAGGTCGGAACAGTGGGACGAAACAGGGAAAAAAGCGGTTCTGTTCAGAACGAAATGATTGAAAAATGATTTTGGTTCCAACCCCTGCTATATACAGGCCAGCATCTGGAAGATTCTACATTTGGAGCAGCAAATATAGTTGCTGCTCCATATGTACTATGTTAACTTGCTGCAAAACAAATTCTGTGTTGTACCTTAAAGTGCACAGTGATGCTCCAGGGCAGGGCAGTGTTGGAGGCATGCAGGTCAAACAGTAATCCGATTGGATAGTGCCTGCAATGAATAAACACAGTCACATCAGTTGAGAAAACATGTCAGCAGAGCTTCATTCTTGTCCAACTCTGAATCATAATGAGTTATCCTCTCCTTCACCTTGGGCTGGATCTTAAGTAATCGATTAATACGTTTTAGAGAAAATAATTTAAATCAACCCCTTATTTACCCAAAGGTCAGAGTTAAATGTGTATGTCACTTTAAGATTAGGACTCATGTCCAACGCTTGTGTTAGGCTGCCACCTGGTGCCTGAAATGTAAGACTGCAGTTAATCGGTATGTAGTCTCCTCATTGATGATGATAGGAGGCGAGTTGATATGCTTAATTGTGATCTCTAAAATATTTACTTTACTGCTGTGCTAGGACACTTGTTTCTATGGAGGGGCACAGAGAATTCTAACCATTATATCCACTAGTAATTCTTAAAACAAGTAAATAATTGACAACACATAGCACTCGCAGTCCTAATTTAAAGCTCACCCACCATTTGAGTGAGGTTCCCTCGAAATCAAACCACATCTCCTCTATGTCCTCGGCCTTCATGACCTTCAGGAAGTGCTTTTTCACCTTGTCTGTGACCAGAGTCAAGTAGCTCATCCTTGGCAGGAGGAGCTAAGGAGAGAACAGCAGAGAGGGGGAGAAGTGAGGGGCTTAATCTAGGTTCCCGCAAGAGTCCATGGCTCAAGCCGGCTCAGTAATCATGTGTGTGACCTGAATTCGCTAGATCCATGTCCATTGCACATGAGGTTGGTCACACCTTAATTGGGGAGAACAGGCTCATGGAATGGCTGGAGAGGAATGGTATCAAATACATGGTTTCCAAGTGTTTGAAGCCATTCTATTGGCTCTGTTACAGCCATTATTATGAGCCATCCTCCCCTCGGCAGCCTCCACTGGCATTGTCCGGCAAAGCCACATCAGTTTTTTAAAATGGTATATATGGTACTAGTCTGCATGTCACACTTACATAGAAAGGTTCGGCCTCTCTCTCTGTAATCTCATCCTGGTAAAGTGTGAAGCAGGTCGGAATCCGACCAAACCAAACATCCCGCAGCACGTCCTTGTCATCTGCCATCCTCCCGTCGCTCCCAGTGGCACATAAAGGAAGTATTCTCGAGCTACAAACTACCGGTCATCAACAGATTAAAGGGTCAGTCTTGGATTGGTACATTCATTTTGGGACTTTTAAATGAATGTTATATACCCATTGATTCTTGAAGAGTTTAATTGATCAATTACTCATTAGTTTAATTGTTAACTGTCCTACCACACCCAAACACAAAATATGAGCTTGTTTTACTTGGTTGTTTGTAAACGATGTCATTGTAAACCAACCCTGCATAACCTCACAACATGGCTAAAACTATAATTATCTGTCTATGAGTGGCAGTGACCGTCTATGAGTGACCGTTGCTGTTTGAACTCCAGATTTTGCACCAATGACAGTCAGTCTCATATGAGAGTACACCAGAATGGTAACATTCGAAAGCTCTCTACAGAACGTGTCAATCAAGCGCTCTTTTGAACCAGTCAATCACAGCTCTGCAAAGATCTTACCACAGTTTGTGAACACAACTTCAACTAGCCAGCGTTAGGCTAGTGGAGAAATACAAAGTGCTAGTTAGCAAGATACTGTAACTAACTAGCCACGACTTCACTGGTGGTGAGGAATAAGATTACATTTAACATAGTTAATTACGTAATTGTGTATTAGTTACTTTGCAACGATTTACATGTAAATTATTATGTATTGACTTGCTAGCTAGCCAACTAGCTAGATAGCTGCGTACGCTACCTAGCCTCACTGGCACAGGCAGTAATAGTAGCGAGGTTGTGGGCACATTTGAAAGTTTCCCCTAAACAAGTGGTAGGACAAGGAGCAGATCATTACTAAAAGTTGAGACAAATGATGAACAACATCTTACTTTTCTAGAGCGTTTGTAACCAACTGCGATTAAGGAAGAGGGCCGTGGTGGTGTTGTCATTCGTCTATCAAGGAAAAAAAGCAAGGAAATCCCCCTTCCCCGACGAGGTGTAACCTGCAGTATAGAGTGGCATCCAGCGTTCATTGTAGTGTATTACAATAATCATGTCGATATGGTTATATTCAGTGCAAAGATTACCTATAAAATTGTTGGTTAGTGACGACAATTTTGATTCGCCTAGCAATCGATAAGTAATTTTGTAGTTATTGGTAGTTTAATTTACAGCTTGCAAACCACTGAAATTTTCTTTAAGGACAACAAATATGGCGCCTTTCACGATCCGTAGATTTTTTTGCTATGACGCAATAATTGTGCGTCGTCGCCTGTTGGACGTCATTACAACGAACCGTATCCATTTGTTGTGCTCCCTGAATCAAGAATGGATAGGAAATTTGAAGTTGATAACCTCGAAACGCGTCTTGAGACGCTGGAAAGTCGTATATACGGTGAAAAAAGGAACAAGGGAGGGAAACCCGTGAAGGTTTGACAATATTTTACATTAAAAATGCAGAATAGTGATTCAATTGCCTGCTAGCTTTGGCTAGCAAGCGAACGCCCTTTTTGCACACCTACTGTCTTCATACAATCAATGCTTAGACATCAATATTATGGGAAATATGAGAAGAACAGCTATGCCAGGGCATTCCGACTAAGTTAGCTACAATCCAATATTTTAATGTCGAGCGAGTAATCGCTAACTAGATAGCTACATAACTCAATGCCAGCACGGAAATAACACGGTTTATTTTCACAAGTTTTGCTTTTTACTTTATCATCTAATGCACTCTGTTCCTTAGTGCGCGGATTCCCTCTCCAGAATTCAGGCCGCCCTTACAAACACTGCAAATAAGAGGGAACGAGTGAAGATTCTACACAAAAAGAGTGAGTGACATCTTAGACAACACAACTGTGACTTGGATGGGACACATTATTAACAGGACAATCACAAAGGAAGGTCAATTGTGATTATATTTCCCACATAGTAACTAGTATATATTCTACAACCTTTTGTTCTCTGTACAGTTGAGGACCTGCTGAAGTATCTGAACCCTCAGTTCACTGACCACATCACTGTTCCTGATGCCATGAAGCTGGAATTCATCCTTGCTGGTAAGAGTTTTTAATTTAAAATTTGAGTAAATGTGGTGATTGAGTAGGCCTCCGGCGTATGGATATGTGCCTCCAGTCTCAAATTCATGCACTTGTTTCTCCCCGCAGAGGAAGACTTCCTCCTTTCCCAGGCCACCCTTCTGGAGCAGGTCAGCAACCTCCAGCCACTATTGGACAGCAACTACATCAGAGGTCAGTGCGAGGGAATTGATGTACCATTACAATATGGTCTGTGTGAAGTGATGATAGATTAAATAGTGTTTGTTAAGTTGAATGCAGCTCACTGTAAAGTTCTTATTCACAGATGTGCCAGAGCATGCCACCAAGCTACAGCGTTTGTCTCAGATTCACATCAAAGAGCAGGTATGAACCCCCCCCTTTTCTTGATTTTGTCTTCCTCACAAGACACTGTAATTCACAAAAGTCAATCTAGCGTATCTTAGTGACACCATTCTTGTCATTTTCTCAAAGGACCAAACTGAGGCCCAGTCCCTAGAGGTGAAGAAGCTGTTTGAGGAGTATAACAAAATGGTACCTTTCCTTCATTATAATAGCAAATAATCGAATTATTGAAATGAATAAATAACACTGATCAAGCCAGAGGAAAATATATCTGAGGTTAGCTAGTGAAACTGTCGAGTACATTGGCTGTCTTGTCTCCTGACCTCCTCGGTCAGATGAATAAGCGTGAGTGGTTGCTAAAAGTAATTACCTAGATTGTGTTTTCTGTCAAGTCATGTTGAACTCTGAGAAATGTCTAGTCTGTGCTAATGGAATGAACTGCCCAGCCCACCAAATTCTTTGAACTTTGACAGATGTTCCTGCTGTCCAAGCAGTTCACCCAGTGGGATGAGAGCCTGCGGAAAGTGGAGGAGGCAAAGGGAATCCGTCAAGTGGAGTAGCGATTATGTCCAGTGATGACCATTATGACAACGTCACAGCATGATGTCAATTGTCCGAAATGCACATTAATGTAACTTGCTGGATATTATTGTTATTTATTTACAGCTACATCTAGAGACATTTGCATAACTTAAAAAATATATATATATATATCTCCTCTTTGTACATTTATTCAACATAGAATGTACCCATGCATTCCAACTCTGCAACACTGCTCCAGGCAGTCACAAGACTGCTTTCTTTCTGGGTCGCTTGACAGTAGAGCATAGAGAAGAATTTGCACACTAACTTAATTCTTCTTCCTCAAAGTCTTGGTTTTAAATGGTTTTATATCAGACATGACTGCAAATGTAAAGTAATTGCAATAAAATCCATACTGGTCAACATTAACTATTTGGTTTATTTCTGTTTGTGCAATACTTTGTTCAATATATTGTTATAAAACTAATGTCCGAAACTTAAACTGTGCCTGAGAGTATTTTTCTGATGTTTGCATTTAATTACATGTATTTCAAAAAACATCTAGGACTACGAAGAGAAGACGTTTTACAATCGGAGATGCAATTGATCCATTGTAAAAACGTAGTTTTAGTCAAGGTAGGTTTCCATCCAATTTGCGACAGATTTTAATGCGAAACTTCTAAAATCTGCATAAAATAGTATGCGCATTTTCCTACCAGAGATGTGTTTCCATGAAAAGGATTTATTGCGGATAAAAGCCTGCGCGTAATGAAGTAGTGGACATAAAATAACGTTTATTGTAAAATGTCCATGTACCGAATGAAAAATACAAGTTCACTGGGTTTCCATTTTCAATTCTATTGATGGTTTTGTCAAGCTGTTGTGTTACATATCAAATGTGCCCACTTTTGCCAACTGCTCGACAGCTGCGTGTAGGCTACCTACATTATGAGATTATTATGGATAACAGCCACATCGACCATTATGTCACCAGAATAAGACCCTCGATATGTTTTGGAAAGGAGCATCAAGCTCATCACGTACAGTCATCACCCTGTTAAATTCATAATTTATTTTATCTGTAGCCTCAAACTGCATGGTTTCCCGAGTCGTAGTGGGACCACACAACATATCATCGCGTGACTCAATATTTGCCCATAAAGAGATCTCCACCGCAATTTCTCACATAATTGATTTTATCAACGCAAATAGAGCCCACTATTTCGAACGAACAAGTTGTCTGTCGGTATTTATTCAATTGTACCGGCATATCCTAATTCCATCAGCCCGTTCGTGATATTTTTCATGAGGCAGTTAATTTATCCACATGAAATGGTTGGATGGAAACCTAGTTATAGATATGTCTAGTATTCAAACAATTTTCAAATTGTGGGACAGAATCAACAAACATTTTGACTTCCCCTTGCCACTTCAAGTCACGAGCTTGCTATTGTTATAGAGAGAATTTGTTTTCGCACACTACTCGCGTCTTCTATCCTCGCCTTCTCAACCCCAATTGGACGAGGAAAAAACAGAGGTCCTTCCAATGGGTTTGAAGAAGGGAGAAGGAGGCGAAGAGAGAGGAGACGATTGAGATTCTCCCGCTGTCTAGCACGCGCTCGGTAAATGTGGACAATTTGGCAGCAGATGGGGGAAATTTTCATTGTAATTGATTAGTCCTTCTTGTCTAAAACTTGCACCATTGGTTATGTAGGTAAATCTTTTTCTGCAGACAATATCTGAAATGCAGACAAAAATATTGCGAAATACAGGCAGACACTCTATCCTATTATTGGGCAATAGTAATGAGTAATGTAATTAATTGTAATGAGTAACGTATTCTTATTAAATTTACGTATGGGCAAACATCTGTTTTGTTGGGGCTCGTTTCCATGGACGTGGTTCATACTAATTAGAAACCAATAATACGGAAACTGAAAATGTGTATCAATTTCTTCATTGTAGCATTTTACTCTATGCGTTACCAGCACAATTACAACAAATATTTGGGTTCGTTTGGTGAAATACCCCTGGATGATTAAAAGATGTTGGTATAAATACACATCAACCCCCCGCTTTCACCCGAGTGGTAGCGGTAGGAGGGCACGTACGTACGTAGTCAGTTACAGTCTCAGCCGCCAATCGACTCGAGGGAGGGACCATGTTGACATAAGGAGTAGAATCGTTTGTTTGGAGCGGCACAACCATGGACAAGACTGCCGTGGTAAAAGTCGGTGCAGCGGCCAGTGCCAGTGTATGTGCCCTGTTCGGAGGTGTGGTTCTCGCCCAGTACATGTTCGCCAAGAAGAAGAGAGCGGGAAAGAAAACAAAGATCATCGAGATGGTGAGTGGACTCGCGCGTGCTGTTCATGCGCGCATTGCGCAGTCGCGGATGTTCATAAAGATAACAAGGGTGGTTTAGAGGTCATTATTTGCTAGCTCGCTATCATGGTGTCACGAAAAGCTGTCAAAACGTGACATGACTAATCTGACGCTGTTTGTTAGCTAGTCCTATTGTAATAATATTTTTGTTCAAAGAATGTAGGTACAGTGGTTTGTTTCCGAGTTATGCAAAGCCCCCTTCTGCTCTAACCTCGAGCCCCCTGTCCAAAATGACAACTAAATAAGTTTTGAAGCCAAAGTAGTCTGCCTATCAAACAATTTCAACTGGTATGTCAACATACGGACTTACAGATCAGGTGTGTGAGTTTTACTTTTCACATTGCTTGTCCTCAAGCATCATTGCTAGATAAATGTTTTGATTCTGTAAGGTCCATTCTCAATTTTAGGACATGTAGCCTACCATCTGTTAGTCACTTCGATTTCCGAGAGTGGAAGACTCCCCTCTCGTCTCTAACATGTAACGTTAGGCTCACTTTTTTTGCGAACAGCCCCATCACATGTCAGACTGTTGAATTAATTTAATTTGAACGTACTTTACTTGTTCACAGATTTTTGTATAGAAGATAATCTAAGACACAATATCCAGAGTAGTGTCATTAACCTGACTTTCAGTACGCTGGTCTGTATGTCGGTTTGTCTTTTCAATGCTGAAACAATTCGCACAGGACTTGCCCAATATGTCAACAATGGCCGAGTTTAACCTAAGCACAGATCAAACATTGTACCACGCAATTAACTGACAGATTCCACAAGCACTTTCAGCTATTTGCGAAGGAACGGGCTTTGATAGACAAAAGTTCGGTTACATTCTGCTATTTATATATTGTGCATCACGTTAAATGCATCAGGAGATGGAAAGTACAAGCAACAGAACCTACAAGGCGCTGCAAAAAGTTGGGTTAACTACACTTTCCTGTGGTTAAACCTATTTACACTTCCTACTGTCAAAAAGGACCAACACCAAGGACAACCAGTAAAGTAATTTTTAAAAGATGCACTATGCAGAAATCGTTCAGCCATTTTCTGGTTATTAAAATTCTAATAGTTCGCCTAAATTCAGTTTGTGACGAAGCAAGTATAGTGTAGAGAATCGTTGTAACATCTAAACTGCTGTGAAATCTATTTTCCATAACCAAAAATATAGTATTTGAAGCTGGTGTACAAACCTGAAAGGGAAAAAGAAGCAAAAACTAAACTCAAGAACAGAAAGCATAGAAATAGCACACACAACATATCTACCGCTTCTTAGACTTGCTTTCCATGAGAATGACTGACAGATTTATAACACGTTTCTATGTGAATTTGATTGTGTTGCCCAGAAAGTTATATATTGCAGCTTTAAATATCATTGCATTCAACATTCTGGTTTACAGCAACTTCTTTCAGGCTGATGTTTAGACAACCTACCATCAAAGGGTACCACTGAGGATTTGTTAACATGTTGGGCCTCAGCCTAGGTTAGATTTAGTGACTATCTGGATCAGATGACAAATGTATCTCAGTGAATGGCGGGGCAGGGAGTGGACCTGGGTCGCTGCCATGAAAGGCAAACACCCTATGCGTCTCGCCAATCAGATTAACCTACTTGGTGGGTATTGTAATGTGGCCATATAGCGAGGATCGCTACACTGCCCCCCCCTTAAAACAGGAAGGCACGTCCCCGTGCTTTGACTTCTCGGCCCCCTCACATATCCGGGCAGCGCGTTCCGATGGCCTCACGGCCGCCCTCCTACTTCTGATACCACTGTAGCGAACTGCGGGGCAGGGAAGTGAACCTTTATAGAGTCCATGCCCTGACAAATTGGGGCAAAAGGGGGTGCAACTCAATATTAGGATGTTGTTCCCAATGTTTAGTATACTTGGTGTATGTCAATATTCTAATCCTGAAGATACCTTTTGGTATTCTATTTCACAGAACCTAGGTAGTAGGCCTAGGGGTGGGCATGACATTTAGTGTGTTGACCCATTCATTCACACTGAACTTCTTCCAGGAATGACCTGCTGTCTGCTTTATTCCCTGCTTTCTGACTGGGGCTCTATTTAGGCAACCTTTGCTCTCTGCTTTTTTATTTTTTTTTTTTTTTATTTTTTACAATGTCCCCAGAATGGGAAGGACATCCGCTTTTGATGATGGCTCAACTGTTGTAAGAACACACATCCACTCCACAGTAACCATTTGTAGCAGGTGTGCTCATGTAGCCTGATGTCACAGCCCACAGTGGTGTCCTGTTGGTCAATGATGGGCATTTACTAAACTCAGCAAAAAAAAGGACATTTTCAGGGTAATAAAATCAAAAGTAACAGTCGGTATCTGGTGTGGACACCAGCTGCATTAAGTACTGCAGTGCGCATCCTACTCATGGACTGCACCAGATTTGCCAGTTCTTGCTGTGAACTTGCAGGTGCCACCAAGGAACCTGCAAGTTCCCAGACATTTCTGGGGGGAATGGCCCTAGCCCTCACCCTCCGATCCAACAGGTCCCGGATGTGCTCAATGGGATTGAGATCCGGGCTCTTCCCTGGCCATGGCAGAACACTGACATTCCTGTCTCGCAGGAAATCACGCACAGAATGAGCAGTATGGCTGGTGGCATTGTCATGCAGGAGGGTGATGTCAGGATGAGCCTACAGGAAGGATACCACATGAGGGAGGAGGATGTCTTCCCTGTAACGCACAGCGTTGAGATTGCCTGCAATGACGACAAGCTCAGTCCGATAATGCTGTGACACACCGCCCCAGACCATGACGGACCCTCCACCTCTAAATCGATCCATCTCCAGAGTACAGGCCTCGGTGTAACGCTCATTCCTTCAACGATAAATGTGAATCCGACCATCACCCCTGGTGTAACAAAACCGCGACTCGTCAGTGAAGAGCACTTTTTCGCCAGTCTGGTCCGGCGATGGTGGGTTTGTGCTAAAGGTCGACCAATTTAATCGGAATGGCCGATTTTTTTTTTATTTTTTTATTTATTTTATATATATTATATTTTATTCATTTATTTATTTTTTATTTATTTATTTTTATTTTTTTAAATTGGGGCCGATTTGAAGTTTTCGTAATCTGCGTTTTTAGACACCGATTGTGGCCTATTACATTGCACTCCACGAGGAGACTGCGTGGCAGACTGACTACCTGTTATGCGAGTGCAGCAAGAAGCCAAGGTAAGTTGCTAGCTAGCATAAAACGTATATTGTAAAAAACAATCAATCTTAACATAATCACTAGTTAACTACACATGGTTGATGATATTCCGAGTTAATTTAATTAGGACAAGCTAGTTAATTAAACCGGCACCGCATTGATTATCATCGAATCACAGCCTACTTCGCCAAATGGGGGGTGATTTAACAAGCGCATTTGTGAAAAAATTACTGTTGCACCAATAAACCTAACCATAAACAGCAATGCCTTTTGTTAAAATCAAATCAAAGTTTATTTGTCACGTGCGCTGAATACAACAGGTGTAGGCTGACTTACAGGCTCCAACCTATAGTGCAAAAAAGGTATTTGGTGAACAATGGGTAGATAAAGAAATAAAACAACAGTAAAAAGACAGGCTATAAAAGTAGCGAGGCTACATAGACACCGGTTAGTCAGGCTGATTGAGTATTATGTATGTACATATGGTTAAAGTGACTGCATATATGATGAACCGAGAGTAGCAGTAGTGTGAAAGAGGGGTTGGTGGGACTCAATGCAGATAGCCCGGTTAGCCAATGTGCGGGAGCACTGGTTGGTCGGCCCAATTGAGGTAGTATGTACATGAATGTATAGTTAGTGACTGCATATGATTAACAGCAGCAGTGTAAAAAGAGGGGTTGGTGGGTGGCACACAATACAAATAGTCCGGGTAGCCATTTGATTACCTGTTCAGGAGTCTTATGCCTATTTTTAAACCTGCATATTTAGTTAATATTGCCTGCTTACATGAATTTCTTTTATCTAGGGAAATTGTCACTTGTCTTGTGTTCCGTGCAAGCAGAGTCCGGGTATATGCAGCAGTTTGGGCCGCCTGGCTCGTTGCGAACTCTAATTAATTTGCCGGAATTGTACATAATTATGACATAACATTGAAGGTTGTGCAATGTAACAGCAATATTTAGACTTAGCGATGCCACCCGTTAGATAAAATACAGAACGGAAAGAATAAACGTTTTGTTTTCAAAATTATAGTTTCTGGATTTGACCATATTAATGACCTACGGCTCGTATTTTTGTGTGTTATTATGTTAGTCTATGATTTGATAGCAGTCTGACTGAGCGATGTTAGGCAGCAGCAGCAGGCTCTTAAGCATTCATTCAAACAGCACTTTCATGTATTTGCCAGCAGCTCTTAGCTGTGTTTCAAGCATTGCACTGTTTGACTTCAAGTCTATCAACTCCCGAGATTAAGCTGGTGTAACCGATGTGAAATGGCTCGTTAGTTAGCGGGGTGCGAGCTAATAGTGTTTCAATCGGTGACGTCACTCGATCGAAGACCTTGAAGTAGTTGTTTCCGTTGCTCTGCAAGGGCTGCGGCTTTTGTGGAGCAATGCTTCGAGGGTGGCTGTTGTCGACGTGTCCCTGGTTCGAGCCCAGGTAGGGGCGAAGAGAGCGACAGAAGCTATACTGTTACTGGCAATACTAAAGTGCCTATAAGAACATCCAATAGTCAAAGGTATATGAAATACAAGTGGTTAGAGAGAAATAGTCCTATAATAAATACAACCTAAAACTTCTTACCTGGGAATATTGAAGACTCATGTTAAAAGGAACCACCAGATTTTATATGTTCTCATGTTCTGAGCAAGGAACTTAAACGTTAGCTTTTTTACATGGCACATATTGCACTTTTACTTCTCCAACACTTTGTTTTTGCGTTATTTAAACCAAATTGAACATGTTTCATTATTTGAGGTTAAATTAACTTTATTGATGTTAATATAATACTTCTCTGGGATAAGTGGGACGGTAGCGTCCCACCTCGCCAACAGCCAGTGAAATTGCAGGTCGCCAAATTCAAAACAACAGAAATCCCATAATTAAAATTCCTCAAACATACAAGTATTATACACAATTTTAAAGATAAACTTCTTGTAAATCCAGCCACAGTGTCCGATTTCAAATGGGCTTTACGGCGAAAGCACACCAAACTATTGTTAGGTCAGCACCTAACAGCCATTTTCCAGCCAAGGAGAGGGCTCACAAAAGTCAGAAATAGCGATTAAATTAATCACTAACCTTTGATCTTCATCAGATGGCACTCACAGGACTTCGTGTTACACAATAAATGTGTGTTTTGTTCGATAAAGTTAATCTTTATGTCCAAAAACCTAATTCGAAATTGGTGTGTTATGTTCAGGAATGCATTGTCTCAAACACACATCCATTGAAAGTGCAGAGAGCCACATCAAATTACAGAAATACTCATAATAAACATTGATAAAAGATACAAGTGTTATGCATGGAATTATAGATAAACTTCTCCTTAATGCAACTGCTGTGTCAGATTTCAAAATGGCTTTACGGTGAAAGCACACCTTGAGATTGTTAGGTCAGCGCTAGTCACAGAAAATCATACAGCCATTTTCCAAAGGAGAGGTGTCAGGAAAGTCAGAAATAGCGATTCACTCCCAGGAATCCCAGTTCCACAATAAATGTTTATTTTGTTTGATAAAGTCCATTTATGTCCAAACACCTCCTTTTTGTTTGTGCTTTTAGCCCCGTAATTCATAATGCGCAATCACTTGTTCAGATGAAATGTCAAAAGTTCTATTACAGTTCGTAGAAACATGTCAAACAATATATAGAATCAATCTTTAGGATGTTTCTAACCTCTCTGGGATATGTGGGACGCTAGCGTCCCACCTGGCCAAAAGCCAGAGTAAATGCAGAGCGCCAAATTCAAATAAATTACTATAAAAATCAAACTTTCATGAAATCACACGTAAGATACCAAATTAAAGCTACACGTGTTGTGAATCCAGCCAACGTGTCAGATATCATCAAGGCTTTTCGGCGAAAGCAAACGATGCTATTATCTGAGGATAGCACCTCCGTAAACAAATAAAGCATATTTCAACCCTGCAGGCGCGACACACGACGCAGAAATAAAAATATAAATCATGCCTTTTGACGAGCTTCTTCTGTTGGCACTCCAATATGTCCCATAAACATCACAAATGGTCCCTTTGTTCGATTAATTCCGTCGATATATATATATCCAAAATGTCCATTTATTTGGCTAGTTTGATCCAGAAAAACACCGGTTCCAACTTGCTTAACGTGATTACAAAATATCTCATAAGTTAACTGTAAACTTTGCCAAAACATTTCAAACTACTTTTGTAATACAACTTTAGGTATTTTTTTTAACGGAAATAATCGATAAAATTCAAGACTGGATGATCTGTGTTCAATACAGGAAGAAAACAAACTGACGCTACCTTTCTGGTCACGCGCCTCTAACAAACAGTACGCTTGAAGTCACCCTCGTTTTGAACAGGGCTACTTCTTCATTACACAAAGGAAAAACCTCAACCAATTTCTAAAGACTGGTGACATCCAGTGGAAGCGGTAGGAACTGCAAGAAGGTCCCTTAGAAATCTGGATTCCCAATGAAAACCCATTGAAAAGAGTGACTTCAGACAAAAAGAATCTGAATGGTTTTTCCTCAGTTTCGCCTGTTACATAAGTTCTCTTATACTCAGACATGATTCAAACAGTTTTAGAAACTTCAGTGTTTTCTATCCAAATCTACTAATAATATGCATATCTTATCTTCTGGGGATGAGTAGCAGGCAGTTGAATTTGGGCATGCATTTCATCCGGATGTGAAAATACTGCCCCCTGTCACCAAGAAGTTAACATAAATCTTCAATAATGTTCCAACCGGAGAATGTTTTTTGTCTTTAGAAATGCAATGAAACGCAGCTACCTCACACGGGCGCACGCGTGATCAGCTCATGGCACTCTGCCAGACCTCTGGCTCAAACAGCTCCTCATGCCTTCTTGCAGCATGCCTAAGGCACGTTCACGCAGATGAGCAGGGACCCTGGGCATCTTTCTTTGTTGTTTTTCAGAGTCAGTAGGAAGGCCTCTTTAGTGTAACTGTGACCTTAGTTGCCTACCGTCTGTAAGCTGTTAGTGTCTTAACAACTGTTCCACAGGTGCATGTTCATTAATTGTTTATGGTTCACCCATGGCAAACAGTGTTTAAACCCTTTACAATGAATATCTGTGAAGTTATTTGGATTCTCATAAATTATCTTTGAAAGACAGGGTCCTGAAAGTTTACATGATTGGGTTTGGAATTGAAATGATCTCATGTATTGAACCTCATTGGCCACTAGATGGCAGGCAAGAACATTTGTAATTCTTATGCTTGCTCTCAAGTTAATAAAGACATTCACTCCACTTTCTCCATGGAGATTGTTTGCCAGTCTTACTCAGAGCTGAACTGTTTTACTTCATATTATATTTCTTTTTCAGTTTGATCTGTGTAGCTGTTTTAGAGAAATAGTGTTACTCCATGTTCTAGTATTATGGTGTGTTAAATTTTCAAGTTTAATTTGTCATGTGCCGAAAACAGTGAAATGCTTACTTACATGCCCTTAACCAACAAGGCAGTTTTAAGAAAATACCTAAACAAGTAAAATGAATGTAACAAATAATTAAAGAGCAGCAGTAAAATAACAATCTTGAAGCTATATACAGGGGGTACCGGGTAATTGAGGTAATATGTACATGTAGGTAGAGGTATTAAAGTGACTATGCATAGATAATAAACAGAGTAGCCGCAGCATGGGTGTGAATGCAGATAGTATTTTCATGATCTTACGACAACTCTTTCACTATTACTTTCAAAGTCTTACTTTGACTCCAGTATAGAACCAGTGTCTTTACATGACGGTTCGGCCTATACAGTGTGAGAGCTGTTTTGGTCTGTTTGTGTTCTGTATATGTCTGTCAAGGGTTATTTTGACTTGTTTTGTACACTAGAAGGCACTATGTTGGGCATGTGTGTGTGTGGTTAGCTAGCTGCACAGGTGACCAGGAAGGGCTAGCTGCACAGGTGACCAGGAAGGGCTAGCTGCACAGGTGACCAGGAAGGGCTAGCTGCACAGGTGACCAGGAAGGGCTAGCTGCACAGGTGACCAGGAAGGGCTAGCTGCACAGGTGACCAGGAAGGGCTAGCACATAGTTGTTACCGTATCACAGGTACAGCTTATAGAATGGATCTCTCTTTACCTTTTCTATAGGAATATGTGTATAGGAGCTATTTATATGTGCAGTAAATGGAAACTTCACCCAAAAAGAGTAACATTTGGAAAGCTGATGTTTGTGGACGTGTTATGGACTGCTCTCTCCCGTGCCTGTGGCTTTTCATAGGGAATCGCCACTACAATGTGTCGCTCAACAAAGTCTAGGCTTAAATAGTCCAAGGAAGGGTGACTGACATAAAGAGTACAGGCGTATTTTGCTGGGTTAGTGACCTTGTTTGGCTGAGGTCACAAAATGTTCTCTCTGGCTTCTCCTGTGACATGGCATGCTTATCCAGGGGTAACAGAGTTACAACCTTCCTCCTTTGTCGAGAGGGAGTTTATCTACGACAGAGCGGACTGTACCTGTGGTGATATTGTTAGCTGAAGAGCTCTTACAGCAGACACTGTCCACTTTACTGTCTACTTATTGATATTTATGAGGTGTGGAGTATAGGGCGAAGGGGATCTGTCTGTTTCTCTTAGACTTTCTTTCAAGGGGTAAGACCTCTAAAAGGACCATTTCTACTCCACCCCAGAGCCAATACTATTTTAGGTTTTTCAGTGGGCATGACAAATTAAGAGAAATGCATGTTATTAAGCTATCATTGCAATGTGGATGATACTTTGGCAAACTAAATGGGGCCCAACCACAGCCCTACTTTAATCACAGAGCAGCACACGCAGCTTATCAGAATGCTGTTCTAGGGAAATGAGTGTCCAAGCCTGCCTGGCAAAGTCACCATTTTGGCTCAGTCAACTGTTGTGAGCAGCATGCCGTTTTGCTGCAGAAATGTTCAGTAGATTATCTTACATTGACTGATTCACCCAGTAGAACCTCTCTTCCCTATATCTGTGTAGGCATAATGCTGACACAAATGCACAGGTAAATGGAAATGCCTCAAAGCACATCTTCCACTCTGTTGCCCAATGGCTGATGGTGGACTGAATGCAGACTACTACAAATTAACTCCAGCCCTGTGTCCTCTGTAACCTTTTGACTTTAGTGAACAAGACTGGGGGTGAGGATGAGACATGCTCCACTGTAGAAAGGAATGTTGAGCCAGCACTTTCACGGATGTGAAAGTTACAAACTGACAATAGGTTTTAAATGCTGTTTCCCCCCAGAAAATAAAATATTCAGGTGAGGCAGAATTGCCAACACCTGATGTTTGACAGTTTTCCAAGGATTGTTGAAAGGGTAGGCCTCGCCTATTTATGAGGGACTTATTTTTAAATTTTTTTAGATTGGGTGGGACATGTTTTTGTTTATCCTTGTAGTTTTAAATGTCTTCTAAAAAGACTGCATTAGTGTATCAGGTTTTAACCTACTGCCCCAAGGCTTGAGTGAGGAGGTTGGATTTCTCACCTACATATGATACCAGTGTTAGAAACCCAACAGTCACCATGGTATAAATGCAGACCTGAATATGATTGGCCAGCCCTTACGTTGTATTTGCCCAATGTTTATTGGATAGGTGTGTGTGTAGTCTTATTTTGGGGAGATGTGTTTAGAATGCTCTGCCTGAGTTGGGCCTATTGAAAGGTGGTATGTGACCCTGCAGCTGAGGTAGGGTTTCTCATGTAATGACTGTCCTAACACTGAGGAGCTCTTAGATATTGCCATGCTCACGTGCTTTTCGGAACTGAAATTTCTGACTTGCTAATTTGTTTTAGTTATACACGTGCCTCGGTCAACAAATCAGCAAGTTAGAAATGTCAGCGTTCCGACTAGCATGTGAACGCGGCATATAACCAGAGAGAGCAGAGTGGATGAACCATGACCCGTGGACCCTGGTATTCCATAACCATGCACACACAAATTATGTTTGGGGCAGAGTAGGGGTCTTAATGTGTGTGTGCTCTGCGTTGCAGAAATGCACCTCAGTGTTTCATCCCTGGCCTGGCAATAATCCAGACAAGTGTTAGGGCTCTTTCTGTTGCATCATGTGATTGTAATGGATTCCCGTTACAGTACCTCTTAAAAGCTGAGGGGTCAGGGGTTAAAGGTAAACTACTGCCATGGGGCTATTCCATGTTACACCTCATCTACCTATGTTTTTTAAGATGTTCATTTAATCTTTGTCATGTGTTTGACACATTGAAGCTGTGTGTGAGTTGTTCATTTGCGTGTCAGTGCGCTTGCCATGCCTCTTACAAAGGGGAGGGAATATCTGATCCAATCTAAGTTGGGTGACGGCCTCTCTTGCGTTGCCTATATAAGCCCTCTGCTGACAGAACCTTTTCTTCACATGTTTTGCGCAAGACCAGAGGAAAAGGTAAGTGTGTGTGCTGTTGGTCAGAACCCTGCAGTTAGCACCAGTGACAAATTGCTCTAGAGGGTCAGAAAATGACTAGGCTGCAAATGATGTGTATTTAACGTTTATGGGTTGGAGAAAGGATGTACTGAGTGCATGGAAGAAGATGGGAATTAATGGATGATTATGTAGTCTATACTGTACAATATTAGAGGGTGTATTAATAGTTGATAGTTAAATAGGTATGACTGGTATTCGGCGCTCTTGAGTGTGGATTCTGCTAACTAAGTTTATATCTAATATTCAAGAATGAGTTAAAGGTGTCGTCTGTTTTTTTTTTATGACCAATGTATCTAGAACGGTGTATTTATTAGACTGCGACGCGTGACATTGTGTAAACAACTCCAATGTACCAAAGGAGAGGGTGTTCTGTTCCATGGATCAGGAATGTACATCTCTCAGAAGACTTAAAGGAGCCCTGAGCCCCAGTGTGTTACATTAAGTGGAGTGAGAGGGGTGAGAAGGGATTCCCAACTTCATCCCAGTCATAACCCTGGACATGTCCACTGATACCACAGAACAGTCTTGGTACGCTGTTGCATACCTCTTTGATGGGTGTGTGTGTGCACAAAGTTTGTTCATGGGGTGTCTGCTATTTCCATAGTCAAACACTCTGGTGACAGAATACCCAGGTATCTAGTTTGCACTAGAGGTTGACCGATTATGATTTTTAACACCGATACCAATTTATTGGAGGACCAAAAAAACTCAGATGGCGAAGTAGGCTGGGATTCAATGATAAATTAACAGGCACCGCATTGATTATATGCAATGCAGGACAAGCTAGTTATAGTAATATCATAAACCATATGTAGTTTATTTTTTATGTAAGATCAGTTTAATGCTAGCTAGCAACTTACCTTGGCTCCTTGCTGCACTCGCATAACAGGTGGTCAGCCTGCCAAGCAGTTTTCTCGTGGAATGCAATGTAATCGGTTTTGAAATCGGCCATGCCGATTTAATCGGTCGACCTCTAGTTTACACCCCCTATCTTCCCCAGCTCCACCCCATCAGTCAAGGTTGGCCTTTATTAGCAACCTTAAAAATGCACTCAAGGGGAGAAAAGTGTGTGTGTGTTCGTACCAGCTGGAGGTTGTATTCATGGTTTGTTACATCCCTGCCCTGACATTTTCAACAGGGCTTCAACTGAGCTATAGATCTGTCTCTCTCATTTCTTCACCTGAACCTAGTTCACCTGAACCTAGTTCATTGCCTGATCGTTAGACCAAGTCAAGTAGGTAACATTCAATAGAAAATATTGGTGTCTGCAGCCCTGGAAGTTGTTTGTGATTCAGGTCTCCTCCCTCCTGGCCTGGGACTTGTTTGGATGGTGATCAGTTATGTATGGAAGAAGGAGCCATAACATCAGCTGTTTCACTGCTCTGGGCCTTGGGAAATGGGGGGCTGGGGCACGAGGGGAGAGGGGAGAGGGGTGTTGTGATATCCAGTTAGTCTACTCCTGGCTCCTCTTACCTTTGCTCAAAAAATGGCGGTGATCTTTTAAACTCGACCCGCGCTCCACCAAATACTAACCATATGCCCAACTCAAGTTAACTTCAATACGTTTTTTTATTATTGAGTCCTCCCCTCCCGGAGGGGTGTGCTTTTCAATGATTGAGTTGTGATATTATCGATTCAGTGACGGGTGTGACATGCTACTCTTAAAAGTATATTAGAAGCATACTTAACGATCTCTTTCTGTGTCTTTCGCCCTCTCCATCTCTCAGATGCCAGAGTTTGAGAAGAACACGGTCCACATGAGGGATCCAGAGCGGGTGGAGCAGATCATCTGTGGCATGATCAAGGGTGGCGCCTCCAAACTACAGGTACAGTAGGAGGGGAAGGGTGTGCAAAGAGAGATGGGCCGTTCGTATTGGATGAACAGTGACACCCTGTGGTGACAGTATGATGACCAGAGTTATCACTGACTCCCCTCATGGCTCTCCTGGTTTGTTTTCAGGTCATCACTGACTTTGACATGACGTTAAGCCGGTTCGCAGTCAATGGCAAACGCTGCCCCACGTGTCATGGTAAGTACAACATAAAACCAGCTCAACATTTACTGGGATTCTAAATAAGTTACCTGCCTATGACTGTCTCTGGCCTATCCATCTGACCAAAGTCTTCCTTTCCACATAGATATCATTGACAACTGCAAGCTTGTCACCGAAGATTGTAGGACGAAGGTTTGTTTGATGTTACTATTGCGTAATAGTATTTGTAGGCGTCACGAAAGCATAAATATACTAGCATATGTGTTAACGCTAATTGATTTTCTGTCTGTCTTTTAGTTACTGGAGCTTAAGAACACATATTACCCCATAGAGATTGACCCCCATCTAACGATGGAGGAGAAGTATCCATTTATGGTAGAATGGTGAGTAGACGCACGCACGCTCACACGCGCGTGCACAATTGCTACCGCTAAGGCACACTCTGTGTGTGTTGACAGGTATTTTAAGTCCCACACATTACTGGTGGAGCAGAGGCTGCAGAAGGACAAACTCTCAGAAGTGGTGAGAGACTCAGACGCCTGCCTGAGGTAAGACCTGATAGAAAATAGCTTGCGCGTCTGTCCCAGAGGGAGGGCTACGGGGGGTTTTAATGCTTACGCGTCTGTCCCAGAGGGAGGGCTACGGGGGGTTTTAATGCTTATGCGTCTGTCCCACAGGGAGGGCTATGGGAGGTTTTAATGCTTATGCGTCTGTCCCACAGGGAGGGCTATGGGGGGTTTTAATGCTTATGCGTCTGTCCCACAGGGAGGGCTATGGGGGTTTTAATGCTTATGCGTCTGTCCCACAGGGAGGGCTATGGGGGGTTTTAATGCTTATGCGTCTGTCCCACAGGGAGGGCTATGGGGGGTTTTAATGCTTATGCGTCTGTCCCACAGGGAGGGCTATGGGGGTTTTAATGCTTATGCGTCTGTCCCACAGGGAGGGCTATGGGGGGTTTTAATGCTTATGCGTCTGTCCCACAGGGAGGGCTATGGGGGTTTTAATGCTTATGCGTCTGTCCCACAGGGAGGGCTATGGGGGTTTTAATGCTGATGCGTCTGTCCCACAGGGAGGGCTATGGGGGGTTTTAATGCTGATGCGTCTGTCCCACAGGGAGGGCTATGGGGGGTTTTAATGCTTATGCGTCTGTCCCACAGGGAGGGCTATGGGGGTTTTAATGCTTATGCGTCTGTCCCACAGGGAGGGCTATGGGGGGTTTTAATGCTGATGCGTCTGTCCCACAGGGAGGGCTATGGGGGGTTTTAATGCTGATGCGTCTGTCCCACAGGGAGGGCTATGGGGGTTTTAATGCTTACGCGTCTGTCCCACAGGGAGGGCTATGGGGGTTTTAATGCTTATGCGTCTGTCCCACAGGGAGGGCTATGGGGGGTTTTAATGCTTATGCGTCTGTCCCACAGGGAGGGCTATGGGGGGTTTTAATGCTTATGCGTCTGTCCCACAGGGAGGGCTATGGGGGGTTTTAATGCTTATGCGTCTGTCCCACAGGGAGGGCTATGGGGGGTTTTAATGCTTATGCGTCTGTCCCACAGGGAGGGCTATGGGGGTTTTAATGCTTATGCGTCTGTCCCACAGGGAGGGCTATGGGGGGTTTTAATGCTTATGCGTCTGTCCCACAGGGAGGGCTATGGGGGGTTTTAATGCTTATGCGTCTGTCCCACAGGGAGGGCTATGGGGGGTTTTAATGCTGATGCGTCTGTCCCACAGGGAGGGCTATGGGGGGTTTTAATGCTGATGCGTCTGTCCCACAGGGAGGGCTATGGGGGGTTTTAATGCTTATGCGTCTGTCCCACGGAGGGCTATGGCGGGTTTTAATGCTCATGCGTCTGTCCCACAGGGAGGGCTATGGGGGGTTTTAATGCTTATGCGTCTGTCCCACAGGGAGGGCTATGGGGGGTTTTAATGCTTATGCGTCTGTCCCACAGGGAGGGCTATGGGGGGTTTTAATGCTTATGCGTCTGTCCCACAGGGAGGGCTATGGGGGGTTTTAATGCTTATGAGTCTGTCCCACAGGGAGGGCTACGGGGGGTTTTAATGCTTACGCGTCTGTCCCACAAGGAGGGCTATTGGTGGTTTTAATGCTTACGCGTCTGTCGCACAGGGAGGGCTATGGGGGTTTTAATGCTTACGCGTCTGTCCCACAGGGAGGGCTATGGGGGGTTTTAATGCTTACGCGTCTGTCCCACAGGGAGGGCTATGGGGGTTTTAATGCTTACGCGTCTGTCCCACAGGGAGGGCTATGTGGGGTTTTAATGCTTATGCGTCTGTCCCACAGGGAGGGCTATGGGGGGTTTTAATGCTTATGCGTCTGTCCCACAGGGAGGGCTATGGGGGGTTTTAATGCTTATGCGTCTGTCCCACAGGGAGGGCTATGGGGGGTTTTAATGCTTATGCGTCTGTCCCACAGGGAGGGCTATGGGGGTTTTAATGCTGATGCGTCTGTCCCACAGGGAGGGCTATGGGGGTTTTAATGCTTATGCGTCTGTCCCACAGGGAGGGCTATGGGGGGTTTTAATGCTTATGCGTCTGTCCCACAGGAGGGCTATGGCGGGTTTTAATGCTCATGCGTCTGTCCCACAGGGAGGGCTATGGGGGGTTTTAATGCTTATGCGTCTGTCCCACAGGGAGGGCTATGGGGGGTTTTAATGCTTATGCGTCTGTCCCACAGGGAGGGCTATGGGGGTTTTAATGCTTATGCGTCTGTCCCACAGGGAGTGCTATGGGGGGTTTTAATGCTTATGCGTCTGTCCCACAGGGAGGGTTATGGGGGGTTTTAATGCTTATGCGTCTGTCCCACAGGGAGGGCTATGGGGGGTTTTAATGCTTATGCGTCTGTCCCACAGGGAGGGCTATGGGGGGTTTTAATGCTTATGCGTCTGTCCCACAGGGAGGGCTATGGGGGGTTTTAATGCTTATGCGTCTGTCCCACAGGGAGGGCTATGGGGGTTTTAATGCTTATGCGTCTGTCCCACAGGGAGGGTTATGGGGGTTTTAATGCTTATGCGTCTGTCCCACAGGGAGGGCTATGGGGGGTTTTAATGCTTATGCGTCTGTCCCACAGGGAGGGCTATGGGGGTTTTAATGCTTATGCGTCTGTCCCACAGGGAGGGCTATGGGGGTTTTAATGCTTATGCGTCTGTCCCACAGGGAGGGCTATGGGGGGTTTTAATGCTTATGCGTCTGTCCCACAGGGAGGGCTATGGGGGTTTTTAATGCTTATGCGTCTGTCCCACAGGGAGGGCTATGGGGGGTTTTAATGCTTATGCGTCTGTCCCACAGGGAGGGCTATGGGGGTTTTAATGCTTATGCGTCTGTCCCACAGGGAGGGCTATGGGTGGTTTTAATGCTTATACGTCTGTCCCACAGGGAGGGCTACGGGGGGTTTTAATGCTTACGCGTCTGTCCCACAGGGAGGGCTACTGGTGGTTTTAATGCTTACGCGTCTGTCCCACAGGGAGGGCTATGGGGGTTTTAATGCTTACGCGTCTGTCCCACAGGGAGTGCTATGGGGGTTTTAATGCTTATGCGTCTGTCCCACAGGGAGGGCTATGGGGGTTTTAATGCTTATGCGTCTGTCCCACAGGGAGGGCTATGGGGGTTTTAATGCTTATGCGTCTGTCCCACAGGGAGGGCTATGGGGGTTTTAATGCTTATGCGTCTGTCCCACAGGGAGGGCTATGGGGGTTTTAATGCTTATGCGTCTGTCCCACAGGGAGGGCTATGGGGGTTTTAATGCTTATGCGTCTGTCCCACAGGGAGGGCTATGGGGGGTTTTAATGCTTATGCGTCTGTCCCACAGGGAGGGCTATGGGTGGTTTTAATGCTTATGAGTCTATCCCACAGGGAGGGCTACGGGGGGTTTTAATGCTTACGCGTCTGTCCCACAGGGAGGGCTATTGGTGGTTTTAATGCTTACGCGTCTGTCCCACAGGGAGGGCTATGGGTGGTGTTAATGCTTATGCGTCTGTCCCACTGGGAGGGCTATGGGGGGTTTTAATGCTTATGCGTCTGTCCCACAGGGAGGGCTATGGGGGGTTTTAATGCTTATGCGTCTGTCCCACAGGGAGGGCTATGAGTGGTTTTAATGCTTACGCGTCTGTCCCACAGGGAGGGGGGGTTTTAATGCTTATGCGTCTGTCCCACAGGGAGGGCTATGGGGGGTTTTAATGCTTATGCGTCTGTCCCACAGGGAGGGCTATGGGGGGTTTTAATGCTTATGCGTCTGTCCCACAGGGAGGGCTATGGGGGTTTTAATGCTTATGCGTCTGTCCCACAGGGAGAGTTATGGGGGTTTTAATGCTTATGCGTCTGTCCCACAGGGAGGGCTATGGGTGGTTTTAATGCTAATGCGTCTGTCCCACAGGGAGGGCTATGGGGGGTTTTAATGCTTATGCGTCTGTCCCACAGGGAGGGCTATGGGGGTTTTAATGCTTATGCGTCTGTCCCACAGGGAGGGCTATGGGGGTTTTAATGCTTATGCGTCTGTCCCACAGGGAGGGCTATGGGGGTTTTAATGCTTATGCGTCTGTCCCACAGGGAGGGCTATGGGGGTTTTAATGCTTATGCGTCTGTCCCACAGGGAGGGCTATGGGGGTTTTAATGCTTATGCGTCTGTCCCACAGGGAGGGCTATGGGGGGTTTTAATGCTTATGCGTCTGTCCCACAGGGAGGGCTATGGGGGGTTTTAATGCTTATGCGTCTGTCCCACAGGGAGGGCTATGGGGGTTTTAATGCTTATGCGTCTTTCCCACAGGGAGGGCTATGGGTGGTTTTAATGCTTATGCGTCTGTCCCACAGGGAGGGCTATGGGGTTTTAATGCTTACGCGTCTGTCCCACAGGGAGGGCTATGGGGGGTTTTAATGCTTATGCGTCTGTCCCACAGGGAGGGCTATGGTTTTTTTAATGCTTACGCCTCTGTCCCACAGGGAGGGCTATGGTTTTTTTTAATGCTTACGCCTCTGTCCCACAGGGAGGGCTATGGGGGGTTTTAATGCTTACGCGTCTGTCCCACAGGGAGGGCTATGGGGGGTTTTAATGCTTATGCGTCTGTCCCACAGGGAGGGCTATGGGGGGTTTTAATGCTTATGCGTCTGTCCCACAGGGAGGGCTATGGGGGGTTTTAATGCTTATGCGTCTGTCCCACAGGGAGGGCTATGGGGGGTTTTAATGCTTATGCGTCTGTCCCACAGGGAGGGCTATGGGGTTTTAATGCTTACGCGTCTGTCCCACAGGGAGGGCTATGGGGGGTTTTAATGCTTATGCGTCTGTCCCACAGGGAGGGCTATGGCGGGTTTTAATGCTTATGCGTCTGTCCCACAGGGAGGGCTATGGGGGTTTTAATGCTTATGCGTCTGTCCCACAGGGAGGGCTATGGGGGGTTTTAATGCTTATGCGTCTGTCCCACAGGGAGGGCTATGGGGGTTTTAATGCTTATGCGTCTGTCCCACAGGGAGGGCTATGGGGGTTTTAATGCTTACGCGTCTATCCCACAGGGAGGGCTACGGGGGTTTTAATGCTTATGCGTCTGTCCCACAGGGAGGGCTATTGGTGGTTTTAATGCTTACGCGTCTGTCCCACAGGGAGGGCTATGGGTGGTGTTAATGCTTATGCGTCTGTCCCACTGGGAGGGCTATGGGGGGTTTTAATGCTTATGCGTCTGTCCCACAGGGAGGGCTATGGGGGGTTTTAATGCTTATGCGTCTGTCCCACAGGGAGGGCTACGAGTGGTTTTAATGCTTACGCGTCTGTCCCACAGGGACGGCTACGGGGGGTTTTAATGCTTATGCGTCTGTCCCACAGGGAGGGCTACGGGGGGTTTTAATGCTTATGCGTCTGTCCCACAGGGAGGGCTATGGGGGGTTTTAATGCTTATGCGTCTGTCCCACAGGGAGGGCTATGGGGGTTTTAATGCTTATGCGTCTGTCCCACAGGGAGAGTTATGGGGGTTTTAATGCTTATGCGTCTGTCCCACAGGGAGGGCTATGGGGGTTTTAATGCTTATGCGTCTGTCCCACAGGGAGGGCTATGGGGAGTTTTAATGCTTATGCGTCTGTCCCACAGGGAGGGCTATGGGGGGTTTTAATGCTTATGCGTCTGTCCCACAGGGAGGGCTATGGCGGGTTTTAATGCTTATGCGTCTGTCCCACAGGGAGGGCTATGGGGGGTTTTAATGCTTATGCGTCTGTCCCACAGGGAGGGCTATGGGGGGTTTTAATGCTTATGCGTCTGTCCCACAGGGAGGGCTATGGGGGGTTTTAATGCTTATGCGTCTGTCCCACAGGGAGTGCTATGGGGGGTTTTAATGCTTATGCGTCTGTCCCACAGGGAGGGCTATGGGGGGTTTTAATGCTTATGCGTCTGTCCCACAGGGAGGGCTATGGGGGGTTTTAATGGGTCCCACAGGGAGGGCTTTTTTAATGCTTATGCGTCTGTCCCACAGGGAGGGCTATGGGGGGTTTTAATGCTTATGCGTCTGTCCCACAGGGAGGGCTATGGGGGGTTTTAATGCTTATGCGTCTGTCCCACAGGGAGGGCTATGGGGGTTTTAATGCTTATGCGTCTGTCCCACAGGGAGGGCTATGGGGGTTTTAATGCTTATGCGTCTGTCCCACAGGGAGGGCTATGGGGGGTTTTAATGCTTATGCGTCTGTCCCACAGGGAGGGCTATGGGGGGTTTTAATGCTTATGCGTCTGTCCCACAGGGAGGGCTATGGGGGTTTTAATGCTTACGCGTCTGTCCCACAGGGAGGGCTATGGGGGTTTTAATGCTTACGCGTCTGTCCCACAGGGAGGGCTATGGGGGTTTTAATGCTTATGCGTCTGTCCCACAGGGAGGGCTATGGGGGGTTTTAATGCTTATGCGTCTGTCCCACAGGGAGGGCTATGGGGGGTTTTAATGCTTATGCGTCTGTCCCACAGGGAGGGCTATGGGGGGTTTTAATGCTTATGCGTCTGTCCCACAGGGAGGGCTATGGGGTTAATGGGGTTTTAATGCTTAATGCGTCTGTCCCACAGGGAGGGCTATGGGTGGTTTTAATGCTTATGCGTCTGTCCCACAGGGAGGGCTATGGGGGGTTTTAATGCTTATGCGTCTGTCCCACAGGGAGGGTTATGGGGTTTTTAATGCTTATGCGTCTGTCCCACAGGGAGGGCTATGGGGGGTTTTAATGCTTATGCGTCTGTCCCACAGGGAGGGCTATGGGGGTTTTAATGCTTATGCGTCTGTCCCACAGGGAGGGTTATGGGGGTTTTTAATGCTTATGCGTCTGTCCCACAGGGAGGGCTATGGGGGGTCTTAATGCTTATGCGTCTGTCCCACAGTGAGGGACATGGGGGGTTTTAATGCTTATGCGTCTGTCCCACAGTGAGGGATATGGGGGGTTTTAATGCTTATGCGTCTGTCCCACAGGGAGGGCTATGGGGGTTTTTTAATGCTTATGCGTCTGTCCCACAGGGAGGGCTATGGGGGTTTTAATGCTTATGCGTCTGTCCCACAGGGAGGGCTATGGGGGTTTTAATGCTTATGCGTCTGTCCCACAGGGAGGGCTATGGGGGGTTTTAATGCTTATGCGTCTGTCCCACAGGGAGGGCTATGGGGGGTTTAATGCTTATGCCTCTGTCCCACAGGGAGGGCTATGGGGGGTTTTAATGCTTATGCGTCTGTCCCACAGTGAGGGATATGGGGGGTTTTAATGCTTATGCGTCTGTCCCACAGTGAGGGATATGGGGGGTTTTAATGCTTATGCGTCTGTCCCACCGGGAGGGTTATGGGGGTTTTTAATGCTTATGCGTCTGTCCCACAGGGAGGGCTATGGGGGGTCTTAATGCTTATGCGTCTGTCCCACAGGGAGGGCTATGGGGGGTTTTAATGCTTATGCGTCTGTCCCACAGGGAGGGCTATGGGGGTTTTTAATGCTTATGCCTCTGTCCCACAGGGAGGGCTATGGGGTTTTTAATGCTTATGCCTCTGTCCCACAGGGAGGGCTATGGGGGGTTTTAATGCTTATGCGTCTGTCCCACAGGGAGGGCTATGGGGGTTTTAATGCTTATGCGTCTGTCCCACAGGGAGGGCTATGGGGGTTTTAATGCTTATGCGTCTGTCCCACAGGGAGGGCTATGGGGGGTTTTAATGCTTATGCGTCTGTCCCACAGGGAGGGCTATGGGGGGTTTTAATGCTTATGCGTCTGTCCCACAGGGAGGGCTATGGGGGGTTTTAATGCTTATGCGTCTGTCCCACAGGGAGGGCTATGGGGGGTTTTAATGCTTATGCGTCTGTCCCACAGGGAGGGCTATGGGGGGTTTTAATGCTTATGCGTCTGTCCCACAGGGAGAGTTATGGGGGGTTTTAATGCTTATGCGTCTGTCCCACAGGGAGGGCTATGGGTGGTTTTAATGCTTATGCGTCTGTCCCACAGGGAGGGCTATGGGGGGTTTTAATGCTTATGCGTCTGTCCCACAGGGAGGGCTATGGGGGGTTTTAATGCTTATGCGTCTGTCCCACAGGGAGGGCTATGGGGGTTTTAATGCTTATGCGTCTGTCCCACAGGGAGGGCTATGGGGTTTTTAATGCTTATGCGTCTGTCCCACAGGGAGGGCTATGGGGGGTTTTAATGCTTATGCGTCTGTCCCACAGGGAGGGTTATGGGGGGTTTTAATGCTTATGCGTCTGTCCCACAGGGAGGGCTATGGGGGTTTTAATGCTTATGCGTCTGTCCCACAGGGAGGGCTATGGGGGTTTTAATGCTTATGCCTCTGTCCCACAGGGAGGGCTATGGGGGGTTTTAATGCTTATGCGTCTTTCCCACAGGGAGGGCTATGGGTGGTTTTAATGCTTATGCGTCTGTCCCACAGGGAGGGCTATGGGGTTTTAATGCTTACGCGTCTGTCCCACAGGGAGGGCTATGGGGGGTTTTAATGCTTATGCGTCTGTCCCACAGGGAGGGCTATGGGGGTTTTTAATGCTTATGCGTCTGTCCCACAGGGAGGGCTATGGGGGGTTTTAATGCTTATGCGTCTGTCCCACAGGGAGGGTTATGGGGGGTTTTAATGCTTATGCGTCTGTCCCACAGGGAGGGCTATGGGGGGTTTTAATGCTTATGCGTCTGTCCCACAGGGAGGGCTATGGGGGGTTTTAATGCTTATGCGTCTGTCCCACAGGGAGGGCTATGGGGGGTTTTAATGCTTATGCGTCTGTCCCACAGGGAGGGCTATGGGGGGTTTTAATGCTTATGCGTCTGTCCCACAGGGAGGGCTATGGGGGGTTTTAATGCTTATGCGTCTGTCCCACAGGGAGGGCTATGGGGGGTTTTAATGCTTATGCGTCTGTCCCACAGGGAGGGCTATTGGTGGTTTTAATGCTTATGAGTCTGTCCCACAGGGAGGGCTACGTGGGGTTTTAATGCTTATGCGTCTGTCCCACAGGGAGGGCTATGGGGGGTTTTAATGCTTATGCGTCTGTCCCACAGGGAGGGCTATGGGGGGTTTTAATGCTTATGCGTCTGTCCCACAGCGAGGGCTATGGGTGGTTTTAATGCTTATGCGTCTGTCCCACAGGGAGGGCTATGGGGGGTTTTAATGCTTACGCGTCTGTCCCACAGGGAGGGCTATGGGGGTTTTTAATGCTTATGCGTCTGTCCCACAGGGAGGGCTGTGGGTGGTTTTAATGCTCATGCGTCTGTCCCACAGGGAGGGCTATGGGGGGTTTTAATGCTTATGCGTCTGTCCCACAGGGAGGGCTACGGGTGGTTTTAATGCTTATGCGTCTGTCCCACAGCGAGGGCTATGGGTGGTTTTAATGCTTATGCGTCTGTCCCACAGGGAGGGCTATGGGGGTTTTAATGCTTACGCGTCTGTCCCACAGGGAGGGCTATGGGGGTTTTAATGCTTATGCGTCTGTCCCACAGGGAGGGCTATGGGTGGTTTTAATGCTCATGCGTCTGTCCCACAGGGAGGGCTATGGGGGGTTTTAATGCTTATGCGTCTGTCCCACAGGGAGGGCTATGGGGGGTTTTAATGCTTATGCGTCTGTCCCACAGGGAGGGCTATGGGGGGTTTTAATGCTTATGCGTCTGTCCCACAGGGAGGGTTATGGGGGGTTTTAATGATTATGCGTCTGTCCCACAGGGAGGGCTATGGGGGGTTTTAATGCTTATGCGTCTGTCCCACAGGGAGGGCTATGGGGGGTTTTAATGCTTATGCGTCTGTCCCACAGGGAGGGCTATGGGGTTTTTTAATGCTTATGCGTCTGTCCCACAGGGAGGGCTATGGGGGGTTTTAATGCTTATGCGTCTGTCCCACAGGGAGGGTTATGGGGGGTTTTAATGCTTATGCGTCTGTCCCACAGGGAGGGCTATGGGGGGTTTTAATGCTTATGCGTCTGTCCCACAGGGAGGGCTATGGGGGGTTTTAATGCTTATGCGTCTGTCCCACAGGGAGGGCTATGGGGGTTTTAATGCTTATGCGTCTGTCCCACAGGGAGGGCTATGGGGGGTTTTAATGCTTATGCGTCTGTCCCACAGGGAGGGCTATGGGGGGTTTTAATGCTTATGCGTCTGTCCCACAGGGAGGGCTATGGGGGGTTTTAATGCTTATGCGTCTGTCCCACAGGGAGGGCTATGGGGGGTTTTAATGCTTATGCGTCTGTCCCACAGGGAGGGCTATGGGGGGTTTTAATGCTTATGCGTCTGTCCCACAGGGAGGGCTATTGGTGGTTTTAATGCTTATGAGTCTGTCCCACAGGGAGGGCTACGGGGGTTTTAATGCTTATGCGTCTGTCCCACAGGGAGGGCTATGGGGGTTTTAATGCTTATGCGTCTGTCCCACAGGGAGGGCTATGGGGGTTTTAATGCTTATGCGTCTGTCCCACAGGGAGGGCTATGAGGGTTTTAATGCTTACGCGTCTGTCCCACAGGGAGGGCTACGGGGGTTTTAATGCTTATGCGTCTGTCCCACAGGGAGGGCTATGGGGGGTTTTAATGCTTATGCGTCTGTCCCACAGGGAGGGCTACGGGTGGTTTTAATGCTTATGCGTCTGTCCCACAGGGAGGGCTATGGGTGGTTTTAATGCTTATGCGTCTGTCCCACAGGGAGGACTACGGGGGGTTTTAATGCTTACCCGTCTGTCCCACAGGGAGGGCTATGAGTGGTTTTAATGCTTA
Source organism: Oncorhynchus masou masou (assembly GCF_036934945.1). NCBI lineage: Eukaryota > Metazoa > Chordata > Actinopteri > Salmoniformes > Salmonidae > Oncorhynchus > Oncorhynchus masou. The sequence continues at coordinate 64,651,329 of NC_088240.1, forward strand.
CGCGTCTGTCCCACAGGGAGGGCTATGGGGGGTTTTAATGCTTATGCGTCTGTCCCACAGGGAGGGCTATGGGGGGTTTTAATGCTTATGCGTCTGTCCCACAGGGAGGGCTATGGGGGGTTTTAATGCTTATGCGTCTGTCCCACAGGGAGGGCTATGGGGGGTTTTAATGCTTATGCGTCTGTCCCACAGGGAGGGCTATGGGGGGTTTTAATGCTTATGCGTCTGTCCCACAGGGAGGGCTATGGGGGGTTTTAATGCTTATGCGTCTGTCCCACAGGGAGGGTTATGGGGGGTTTTAATGCTTATGCGTCTGTCCCACAGGGAGGGCTATGAGTGGTTTTAATGCTTACGCGTCTGTCCCACAGGGAGGGCTACGGGGGGTTTTAATGCTTATGCGTCTGTCCCACAGGGAGGGCTACGGGGGGTTTTAATGCTTACGCGTCTGTCCCACAGGGAGGGCTACGGGTGGTTTTAATGCTTATGCGTCTGTCCCACAGCGAGGGCTATGGGTGGTTTTAATGCTTATGCGTCTGTCCCACAGGGAGGGCTATGGGGGGTTTTAATGCTTACGCGTCTGTCCCACAGGGAGGGCTATGGGGGTTTTTAATGCTTATGCGTCTGTCCCACAGGGAGGGCTATGGGTGGTTTTAATGCTCATGCGTCTGTCCCACAGGGAGGGCTATGGGGGGTTTTAATGCTTATGCGTCTGTCCCACAGGGAGGGCTATGGGGGGTTTTAATGCTTATGCGTCTGTCCCACAGGGAGGGCTATGGGGGTTTTAATGCTTATGCGTCTGTCCCACAGGGAGGGCTATGGGGGGTTTTAATGCTTATGCGTCTGTCCCACAGGGAGGGCTATGGGGGGTTTTAATGCTTATGCGTCTGTCCCACAGGGAGGGCTATGGTTTTTTTTAATGCTTATGCGTCTGTCCCACAGGGAGGGCTATGGGGGGTTTTAATGCTTATGCGTCTGTCCCACAGGGAGGGCTATGGGGGTTTTAATGCTTATGCGTCTGTCCCACAGGGAGGGCTATGGGGGTTTTAATGCTTATGCGTCTGTCCCACAGGGAGGGCTATGGGGGTTTTAATGCTTATGCGTCTGTCCCACAGGGAGGGCTATGGGGGGTTTTAATGCTTATGCGTCTGTCCCACAGGGAGGGCTATGGGGGGTTTTAATGCTTATGCGTCTGTCCCACAGGGAGGGCTATGGGGGGTTTTAATGCTTATGCGTCTGTCCCACAGGGAGGGCTATGGGGGGTTTTAATGATTACGCGTCTGTCCCACAGGGAGGGCTACGGAGGGTTTTAATGCTTATGCGTCTGTCCCACAGGGAGGGCTACGGGGGGTTTTAATGCTTACGCGTCTGTCCCACAGGGAGGGCTACGGGTGGTTTTAATGCTTATGCGTCTGTCCCACAGGGAGGGCTATGGGTGGTTTTAATGCTTATGCGTCTGTCCCACAGGGAGGGCTATGGGTGGTTTTAATGCTTATGCGTCTGTCCCACAGGGAGGGCTACGGGGGTTTTAATGCTTATGCGTCTGTCCCACAGGGAGGGCTATGGGTGGTTTTAATGCTTACGCGTCTGTCCCACAGGGAGGGCTACGGGGGGTTTTAATGCTTACGCGTCTGTCCCACAGGGAGGGCTATGAGTGGTTTTAATGCTTACGCGTCTGTCCCACAGGGAGGGCTATGGGTGGTGTTAATGCTTATGCGTCTGTCCCACAGGGGGGTTTTAATGCTTATGGGGGGTTTTAATGCTTATGCGTCTGTCCCACAGGGAGGGCTATGGGGCGTTTTAATGCTTATGCGTCTGTCCCACAGGGAGGGCTATGGGGGGTTTTAATGCTTATGCGTCTGTCCCACAGGGAGGGCTATGGGGGGTTTTAATGCTTATGCGTCTGTCCCACAGGGAGGGCTATGGGGGTTTTAATGCTTATGCGTCTGTCCCACAGGGAGGGTTATGGGGGTTTTAATGCTTATGCGTCTGTCCCACAGGGAGGGTTATGGGGGGTTTTAATGCTTATGCGTCTGTCCCACAGGGAGGGTTATGGGGGTTTTAATGCTTATGCGTCTGTCCCACAGGGAGGGCTATGGGTGGTTTTAATGCTTATGCGTCTGTCCCACAGGGAGGGCTATGGGGGTTTTTAATGCTTATGCGTCTGTCCCACAGGGAGGGCTATGGGGGGTTTTAATGCTTATGCGTCTGTCCCACAGGGAGGGCTATGGGGGTTTTAATGCTTATGCGTCTGTCCCACAGGGAGGGCTATGGGGGGTTTTAATGCTTATGCGTCTGTCCCACAGGGAGAGTTATGGGAGGTTTTAATGCTTATGCGTCTGTCCCACAGGGAGGGTTATGAGCCGTTCTTTGACCGGCTCCAGCATCACAACGTGCCCGTGTTAATCTTCTCAGCGGGTCTGGGAGACGTTCTGGAGGAGATCATCCACCAGGCGGGGGTCTACCACCCCAACGTCAAGGTGGTGTCCAACTTCATGGACTTCGACGAGAATGTAAGTCCCCCCCCGTCCCTCGAGGAGAGCTTGGTACATGCTGAGGATAGGCCTGAGTTTCTGAGTGTTGATAAAGCTGATAATAAAGCTATGGTTCTACCTGGGTGTATGCATTGCATTCGCATCAGTTGGCTCTGTTCCATTTAAACTCAAGTATTTTTCTTCTCTCAGGGTGAGCTGAGGGGCTTCAAGGGAGAGCTGATCCATGTGTTCAACAAGCACGACGGCGCCCTGCGCAACACAGAGTACTTCAAACAGGTGAAGGACAACTGCAACATCGTGCTGCTGGGAGACTCATTAGGCGACCTCAACATGGCTGACGGCGTGCCCAATGTGGAGAACATCCTCAAGATCGGCTTCCTCAACGACAAGGTGCCCCCGCAACCCACCCTTATAACCCCCCCAATCGCCAGTCAGCAACTCTATCTGCTCCCATTACCAGCTAAATTGCTGTATATTAATAGTCTGAAGATGTGACTATAGTGACTGATATGAAAGTATGAGGTTATGTGCTGTGTGTCTGTGTCAATCTGCATTTTAACTCTTCTCTCTTCCCTGGCAGGTGGAGGATCGTTTGGAGAAATATCTGGACTCTTATGACATCGTCCTGGTAAAGGACGAGACTTTAGATGTGCCCAATTCCATCCTTCAGAAGATTATATAACCCCCACCCCCCACACACACTTCATACTGACACACTTCCCCAAACCCATGGAAAATGAACCAACCTCTGGACCCCCAAGACGGATGTTACTGCCCCTCCCGCCACTGACTCACAGCCTCTCGACATACACTAGCTTTATATTCTCCTCTCAATGAACTATTTTAAAGTACACAGCCTCAGTCTTTGTCTGTCTGCAACCTTGTCGACGTCCTCCACTCCATAACAATAATTTGCACGTTATTGTTATTCATAATATTTTTTTATATTGTAATGCTTGTATCAGTTTGCAAATCATAAACTGAGCATCCACACAAGAACACAGCAACGTCTTTTGAAACGGTCCTAGCATGCATTTCACCACAATCACCTCATTGCATTCTGCAACAGTTTGGCTTCAGGAATCAATGTAGGTCTGAAAAAATAACTTGAACCTGTCTATGGGTGAACAATACTCAGACATTGGTATGAATAACATCAGTCGTTTTATGGATGTAGTAATGGATTCTGTCTTGCAGAAGAAAAGCCATGTATACACCTCATCAGTGTTCACATGGGGACTTTGCTACCACAGCCACACTGCAAAGTAGCACATTATTTTATAGGAGTACTAACACTGCACATTTTCTGTGCCATTTAAATAGACTGCATGGTTGTTGTAGATACCCTATGGTGCTTATATCAAGAAATTAAACAATTGTCAATGGTTGAGATAACAGTAGTAACCAGTGGTGCTAAGGTTTTTTATAAGTTATGGGTTACTACTGTTAGTGTAACTTACTTTACAAACAATATAGTGTAAAATAAGGTGCTACCAAAAGTCATTACACAGAGGAAAAGTAGCCTACTCAATAGGCAGTATATTATATATCCCATTTAGCAGATATTACAAGAGAACACCCCTGGGTAAAGCACCGTTGTCTGTGGATCAGCGACGTTCAATAACACTTTTGTTTAACCCGGCCTTTGATCCACGCCCATTGACCTATTTTTCATTTTCTTGTTCAAATTTGAACTCTACCTCAAGCTTGGAAATGTTTCCTACCCCCCCCCCTTTAAATTTCTCAGTTTTCTCTTGCACATGTTCGATGTTTATTTTATATCTTAGCATTTTAAATGTGCTGCTACTCCTGCACGTTGCCTTTTCTTAACTTTGAATTTGACAGAGGGGGGGGGGGACTTGTCAATAAAACTTGTCAAATAACATGTTGTTTTTTTTGTTCAACTGTACAATCAAAGTTGTGTGGGGATTGTGGTTGAAACCAAGCTGTAATGCCAAAATAGACCTCTAGACGACGACAAAGTCCAACTACATGTAAAGTTTTCACTGCAGTTAGTTACTAAAAGATCCGACTGCAAAATCCATACAACGTGGCATACTTGTCCTGGACTGGTTTATTCCATATCCATCTGGCTCGTTGGTCTAGGGGTATGATTCTCGCTTAGGGTGCGAGAGGTCCCGGGTTCAAATCCCGGACGAGCCCAATTTTTACTAAAAAATACGAAACTGAATGACTGACAAGTTTATTGTGATAAGAGTGTAATAAACACATGTGTAAAACATTAAGGATCTACAATAAATGAGTGCGTTCCAAGATCCACAAGGCAACAGATTATTGAGAAATTGGATGCAAGTCTATGGTTATAATACAGATTTCATTCCAAAGACCTTATAAGATAGGCAGTGCCATTCAATTGCTATATTATCCTCAAATTAGTACAGTGAAATGCCTTTCTTGCAAACTCAAAACCCAATAATGTAATACTAGAAGAAAAACACGAGAAATAAAAAATATGCCGCAAACGTGTGTGTATATATGTAAGCAATTTAAAAAAAAAAATGAGTGACATTTAATGTGCAATCACGTGATTGAGAATTTGACCTCTTTCCCCGAACGCCTGGAGTCTCGTGCACCAGACAAGAACGACTGTACGGAATAAAAACTCAGTTTCCCATGAATCTGTGAGTTTGTGCGTTTCCGATCATGCGCGCATGTACTCGAGTCTATCGTTAGTGTCACTGCTATGACAACAGGGAGATGGCTTCAAGCAAATTGACTAGGCACACGCAAAATTAGATTTTTATCTGAACTGTGAACCCCAGACGTTCAGACAGGCTCGTCTTGTTAGAGGTAAGAGAGGCACGTTTAGAATTTGGTAATGTCGCTGGAATGTTGAGACGCTTGTTAGCCTCCAAGCCAGTCAAGCACAGCCAGCGCTAATTAGCTCGAGGTCTTTCCTGGCTGGCTAGCTTACTACATCTTGCTTGTTACCAATAGCTGCACGTCTTCCAGTTTAGTTTGTTTTTATTATGTTCATAATAGTTAAACACATGAACGATGCTTGCCCGCAACCCCTACTAGCTAGCTAGTTTTATCAACAGATTATGCATGTTGTTCCTAGCTAGATAACGTTACGGTTATATCTAGCTAGTTGTGTGGAAATCATTCTATGTACCTCTAATGAAATGTAATCGGAGCTCTGCTTGATATGCATGGCACACCTGGATAATGTTGAATTATGTGGTTGATTGCCGAATGTTGGATGTGCTTTGCTGTCTGTCAAGTAGATGAAGAGGGGCTACTGAAAGGTCTTGGCCATGATAGTCAAGTAGACAGGTGGTATAAGGCTACAAGCTATAGGCATATGATATTCCACTTGTGCAATCTTTCAAACTCGAAATAATAGGGCTATCATTTGAATGGTTATATATGGTCTTGGTGTCGAGGGAGGGGTAAGAAGGGATTCTCTCTATGGATTAGCTGTCCATTCCACCTGCTCAGCAGTTGACAATTAGGAAAGCTGCTTGGCCCACGCCCTGATACAATCCCTGGTCATGTGACTCAGCTGTCATTGGCTAGTGTAACAGTCTTACCGTTAGTGTCACACACAGACCACTGCCCATACCTCCCTCTGGGTCCTGGAGTCAAAGAAACATCAGCATGTAGCCTATATGGGCCAACTGTAAGAGGTAGGCGCTAATACCCTGCAATAAAAGCAGATGATCAGTGAATTACCAGGCACAAACACCACACACACACACGCTAGTTTGATAAAGCACTGCACATCTGAGGCTGGCACCCATTAGGCTTAGAGTGAGTTAAAGTAGGATTAGACAGATCATGCCATATAAGAACCGAGGTGGAATACATGAACGCCAACCCTTCCAATTGTTTCATCCTTCCATTTGGTTCCAAGAGGGATAGACAAACAGCACGTATTACCCACGGTGCTTTCACCTGTCCATTATTTTTAAATGGAGGAGATGAAGAAATGTATTGATGAGTGTCAGTCAGCCTGCTGGTCACGTGTGAAGACTGACAAGCAGTGTTATGTGTATGGTGTCCAGCAGAGCGGCAATATGATCCCCTGTCTGTCTGTGTCCTTTCTTTCTGTGTGTGTGTGTGTGTGTGTGTCTGTCTCCTCTGCAGTAGTATGTCTCTGTTCAAGGCTCGTGATTGGTGGGCCGCGGTGCTGGGCGAGGGGGAGGAGTTTGACCAGGGATGCCTGTGTGTCGGAGATGTGGACAACAGCGGTAGCGGACATGGTAAGAAGGTGTGGGGTCGTGGTGTGTTGTAGTGCATAGGGCAGTCAAAAGACACTGTTTACTAATGGACCACAAAACAATGAGAGTGAAAGTGCCCCTGGTACCATAGTCTTATTTACATGCACAAATCTGATTCGTTCATTGTCTGATTGACTTACTGACTGACTGGCTGATTGACTTGATTTCCTGGATCTTCATTACCATGATTAAAACATACCATTTGCCCTCTCAATACATAGCACATACACTGAGTGTACAAAACCAACACCCCCCCCAGTTCATCGGGGCATGGACTCTACAAGGTGTCGAAAGTGTTCCACTGGGCTGCTGGCCCATTTTGATTCCAATGCTTCCCAGTTGTGTCAAGTTGACTGCCATTCCTTTGGGTGGTGGACCATTCTTGATACACACAGGAAACTGTTGAGTGTGAACCCAGAGGTATTGCAGTTCTTGACACAAGCCTGTGTGCCTGGCACCTACTACCATACCCTGTTCAAAGGCACTTAAATCTTTTGTCTTGCCCATTTACACATACACAATTCATGTGATGGTTTGAGGGTCAGATTGGGAATTTAGCCAGGACACTGGGGTTAACATCCCTACTCTTACGATAAGTGTCATGAGATCTTTAATGACCTCGGAGAGTCAGGACACCCGTTTAACGTCCCATCCGTAAGACGGCACCCTACACAGGGCAATGTCCCCAATCACTGCCTTTGGGCATTGGGATATTTTTTTTAGACCAGAGGAAAGAGTGTCTCCTACTGGCCCTCCAACACCACTTCCAGCAGCATCTGGTCTCCCATCCAGGGACTGACCAGGACCAACCCTAGCTTCAGAAGCAACACTGCTTAGCTCCTCCCATTCAACAACACAGATTGAAGTGGATTTAACAAGTAACATCAAAAGGGATCACACCTGGATTCACCTCGTCAGTCCGTCATGGATGAGCAGGTGTTCTTAATGATTTGTACACTCGGTGTACAGCGAAGGGAGAATATGAGACCATACCACAACATCTAAGCTGAGTAAGTATGCAATGTGTATGTCCTCTCTCCTGTAGATAAGATTGTGGTGGGCAGCTACATGGGCATGCTGCGGGTCTTCTCCCCCCACCCTGCTAAGCCTGGAGAGCCCAGCCCGGCCCACAGCCAGCTACTGGAGGTGCAGCTCAGAGACCCCGTCATCCAGGTTGAAGTGGGCAAGTTTGTCTCGTAAGTACCAGGGCACACGCACCTACGGATCAAATAGTAAGCTACACACACCTACTGCTTCAAATAGTATGCTACACTCACCTACTGCTCAAATAGTAAGCTACACGCACCTACTGCTTCAAATAGTATGCTACACGCACCTTCTGCCCAAGTGGTATGCGACACGCACCTTCTGCCCAAGTGGTATGCGACACGCACCTTCTGCCCAAATGGTATGCGACACGCACCTCCTGCCCAAGTGGTATGCGACACGCACCTCCTGCCCAAGTGGTATGCGACACGCACCTCCTGCCCAAGTGGTATGCGACATGCACCTCCTGCCCAAGTGGTATGCGACACGCACCTCCTGCCCAAGTGGTATGCGACACGCACCTCCTGCCCAAGTGGTATGCGACACGCACCTCCTGCCCAAGTGGTATGCGACACGCACCTCCTGCCCAAGTGGTATGCGACACGCACCTCCTGCCCAAGTGGTATGCGACACGCACCTCCTGCTCTGGAATGTATGCTTATGATGCTATCACTGACTCTAAGCAATCCAGTTTGAATCACAACTGGCCGTGATTGGGAGTCCCGTAGGATGGTACACAATTGGCCCAACGTCACCCGGGTTTGGCGGGTCTAGGCCGTCATTGTAAATAAGAATTTGTTCTTAACCGACTTGCCTAGTTAAATAAAGGTCACTCAGTCATTGTATTAATAATTCATTTTGTTCCTCCCCTTTTCTGGTATTCTGGCACTCAAAAGTGTGGCCTGGAATTGCAATTATGGCATTAACTCAACATAGCTCTATTTACAATCTTAAAGTACCACCTCACGAATGGAATTCTCTACCCTCATTGTCCTACATCACTGCACCGAAGGACTAGAGTTTCACAGGAATGATGATGTCACATGTTGGGAGACAATGGCTTTTCCTGTAGCTACCCACCCAGTCCTAATCACACATTAGCTTCATGTACATAATTCAGTCATAAGTAGGGCCAAGTGTTTTTCCTGATCATATCACCTTGCTGACCCTGTTGTGAACTCCTGACCATAGTCATACTTTCAGGCTGTGAAATACCCTGTACCACAAAGTCAAGAGGTAGTTGCTGTCAGGGCGTTTGGTTATCCACTGAGTAGACATCAATGGAGTTCATGAACCTATGGCATTGCCTTTAAAAAAATTATTGTCTTAATCTACTTCCAGTACATCCTGACCATCATGTCATGAGTTTGGCTCTCTCCATGTGATTTATCATACCATATCAACCACCTAGTCTCAAACTTGGCTGGTTCCACCACTTTAAGCTAACCACTAAGTTACCAGCACATAGCTGGAGACACCCCAGGGTCCCATTTAAAATGTTCTTAAAGGAAATTTGTTCTCAAGGACTTTAACTTGCTAAATACAGGTTGACTAAATGCTCAAATATGTTGAACAAAAAATGTCAACCGCTAGACTGAAACCGCCATTGCCCCCTCTGCTCTCCCCAAGGCCAAAAGTGTTCAAGTAAGAGGAGAAAGAGAGGGATAGGAGGAATAGAATGGTAAGGGAAGATGGGAATGTTGGGATATGTCATAAAGGTGGTCCATTCCTGGGTGCACAGGGACCGCCTGGAGAGACAGGCTTCCAGGAAAAGCCAGGCGTTTTTCCAAACGTTTTTCCCACAAAAGGGATGTATGAGTCAAAGGATTCTTTCATCTGTTTGTTTGCATTTTATGTTAGTGTATGTTTTGGGGAAGCTGGTTTCGGTTAGCATTTTTAATGACCATTGAGTGTTCCCTAAACAGAGAAACACATTGTAAATTTTGTCTCTAGAGCAGTGGGGCGGGAGATGGTGAAATATTTTCTCATTGACAGTGGGCACTGTGGTTTTGAGTAAAGAAGAAATCACCTGGCTTCATTTTTAGTTGGTTTTCCTCCGTAAACATTACATCAGGGTTGACGACAGACATGTTCCTCCGCAAAGCTGTAGAACACATGTTTAAACCATAGATTTACATCAAACAGATTTGTCACTTTTTCCTATGTATATTATATTATACTTATCTGTTCACAACTTCTGCTTGAAGTAGCAGTTGCCCCCAGAATACACATTTTGGGCCAGAGTTGATTACCCCCAATCATAACCTTTTCCATTAGGATATACAGTTGAAGTTGGAAGTTTAGACACTTAGGTTGGAGTCAACTCGTTTTTCAACCGCTCCACAAATTTCTTGTTAACAAACTATAGTTTTGGCAAGTCGGTTAGGACATCTACTTTGTACATGACACGAGTATTATTTTCCAACAATTGTTTACAGACAGATTAATTCACTGTATCACAATTCCAGTGGGTCAGAGGTTTACATACGCTACGTTGACTGTGCCCTTAAACACCTTGAAAATTCCAGAAAATTATGTCATGGCTTTAGAAGCTTCTGATAGGCTAATTGACATCATTTGAGTCAATTGGAGGTGTACCTGTGGATGTATTTCAAGGCCTACCTTCAAACTCAGTGCCTCTTTGCTTGACATCATGGGAAAATTAAAAGTAATCAGGCGTTTGGAAATTGCTCCTAATGGTGATTGGCTGAAGGTACCACATTCATCTGTACAAACAATAGTACGCAAGTATAAACACCATGGGACCATGTAGCCATCATACCGCTTAGAAAAGAGACGCGTTCTGTCTCCTAGAGATGAACGTACTTTGGTGCGAAACGTGCACATGGGGGACAAAGATTGACTTTTTGGAGAAATGTCCTCTGGTCTGATGAAACAAAAATAGAACCGTTTGGCCATAATGACCATGTTTATGTTTGGAGGACAAATGGTGAGGCTTGCAAGTCAAAAAACACCATCCCAACCGTGAAGCACTGGGATGGCAGCATCATGTTGTGGTGGTGCTTTACTGCAGGACGGTCTGGTGTACTTCACAAAATAGATGGCATCATGAGGGAGGACAATTATGTGGATATATTAAAGCAACATCTCAAGACATCAGTCAAGAAGTTAAAGCTTGGTTGCAAATGGGTCTTCCAAATGGACAATGACCACAAGCATACGCACAAGCATAAGCTTGTAGAAGGCTACCTGAAACGTTTGACCAAAGTTAAGCAATTTTAAAGGCAATGCTACCAAATACTTATTGAGTAAGTTTCTGATCAACTGGGAATGTGATGAAAGAAATAAAATCTGAAATAAATCATTCTCTCTACTATTACTCAGACATTAAAATAAAGTGGTGATCCTAACTGACTTAAGACGGGGAATTTTAGCTAGGATTAAATGTCAGGAATTGTGAAAAACTACGTTTAAATGTATTTGGCTGTATGTAAACTTCCGACTTCAACTGTACTTAATTATATCTATACTGATCTACTCTTATGTCAGTATTGTCCTTATGTTTTCATTGGCAATTTTGGGCGTCTGTTCTTCGCAGTGATTGATTGATGTTCTCTGCAGGTGTTCAGATCTGCTTCATCTGGCTGTGCTGCACCCCAGAAAACTGTCTGTGTACTCCATCTCAGGTAATACCAAACATTTAAACATTGGCTGTAATATGCATGCCACACCACATTGATTTAGTGGACTACTACAGACTAGAATATGTTCCCGGGATTCATCTGATAACATTAAGTAGTTTAGCACATTTAGCACGTTGTCCCCACAGTGACTTTTTGTACTGTACATATCCCAACCAAAAGTAATGGATTACAGGCAACATCCACACTGAGCTAAAGGCCAGGGCTGCCGCTTTCAAGGAGCGGGACACTAATCGGACACAAAAAATCCCGCTATGACCTCTGACGAGCCATCAAACAAGCAATGCATCAATACAGGACTTAGATCGAATCCTACTACGACGGCTGTGACGCTCGTCGGATGTGGCAGGGCTTGCAAACTATCACGGATTACAAAGGGAAACCCAGCCACGAACTGCCCAGTGGCACGAGCCTACCAGACAAGCTAAATGCCTTCTATGCTTGCTTCCAGGCAAGCAACACTGAACCATGCATAAGATCAGCAGCAGTTCCGGACATCTGTGTGATCTGGCACTCTGTAGGTGATGTGAGTAGGACTGTTAAACATGTTACCATTCATCAGGCCGCGGGATGGGGGCGCTGTTGGAAGCCAAGAATGTAGAACACGTTTCCCTATCGCTCCTGAGTTAGTGACCAAATGTATATATTTAACCTCGCAAAATTGTATATTTCTGTTTGGCCAGGTGTCTGAAGAGACCCATAAACAATTCAGATCAGGTTTGAGAAATGTAAGTTTGTAATGTCATCTACCCGGCCAAAAAATGGAGTCTGCAAGAGCAGGCAGCAGCAAGCCCGCGCCCTCTCCTGATTCACCCCCGCCACCGGATGCTGCTAATGCCGGCCCCACAGAAACACTGACTGTGGAGATGCTACAATCCCTGATAGGCAGCCTCAACACTGATATTTTTGGCAAAATTGACTCTCTCTCTACCAATCTCAGGTTAGAGATATCAATGGTCAAAGACAAGCTTAAAAAATCTATCGAGAGTATACAGAATAAGCCTGAAGCACACGGAGTGGCCTTATCGGATTTGGAACGAGGTGCTATAGAACCCACAGCACTCGCATTAGCGAGCTAGAGGCTAATGTTGGCTCATTGATAGCTAAGGCATACCTTGACAATAGATGCAAAGATATGGAAAGTAGAATGTGGAAGAACAACATTCGTCTACTGGGAATACCGGAGGGAGTGGTTGGCCCAAGATCCACGGAGTTCATGGCCCAGCTGCTTCAGGAGCTGCTCGATCCGGAGGAGAAGCCACTGCTAGACTGGGCCCACTGCACTCTGTGTAGCCGACCCCGGGATGGTGAACCCCCGCGACCATTTGTCATCAAGGTGCATTTCTTTCACGTCCGCAGTGACATACTGAGGAGATCGGGAGAAGCATCCCCTCTCCTCTATAAGGGTAAAAGAGTCTCGATATTTGCGGACTACACCACAGCTGTGGCTAAGAAGCAGGCTAGCTTGGGAGCTGTGAAACGCCAGCTACGCGCCTGCCAAGGCCTGAAGTTCGGCCTCATCTATCCTGCGGTTCTGAGACTGACTTTACCGGACACGCACAGATTCGAGGACCCCGCTTTAGCTGCAGATTTCATCAACAAGAACGTGAAAGCGGCTGTTGTACCGCATTGTGTGGAACAAATGGTTGGTTAACAGGCTAGTTAGCAGGCCGAATGGTTTGCTAGCGAAGCCAATTTTGCTGGGTTCATCGACATCGAATGTCATTCTCTTTTTACATTTAAAAAAAATGTACAACCCAGGTTGCTGCCTCTAATGCCAAAATCTGTCTGTTTTACTGTTAAACCTCTCTTAACCGTGGTTAGTTTTCCTCATACTCTGTTGGGGACCAATCTATGTATGTTTGTCTTACCAGTTAAATGGTCACACATCTCAGGTAGCAGAGTAAGAGTTATCATGCTTTGCTCTAAACTTTTTGTATTTAGGGTTTTGCTTGTATCTCAGTTGGGGAGATGCTTCCGCAAGGGAGGGTGTGAGGGAAGGGATTTTTCCTGGTGAAACCCAGTTTGACACATTTCTTGTCCCACTTCCTACTCTGAAAGGCACCGTGTCAATAATCTGTAGTCAAATTTGCTCACTACAAGTCATCTCATTAAACAATATTAAATCCTCATGGGAGGAGGAACTGGGTGAGGAAATATCTGATGAACTATGGGATGGTGCACTCAAAAGGGTACATAGCTCTTCTATTTCCGCTCGACACGGCCTCATTCAATGCAAACTCATTCATAGGGCCCACTGGACCAAAGCAAGATTATCCAAAATTTACAAGGATGTGAAACCTAATTGTGTACGATGTCATCAGTCTCCTGCTAATCATGTACACATGTTTTGGTGTTGCCCATCTCTTGTTGGTTTCTGGAAAGACATCTTTAACACACTCTCTCAGAATTAAGCGGCACACAGATTGAGCCAGACCCTTTTATTGCACGATTTGGGGTTTCCTTACCCACAATACAATTGACCAAAATGAATAAGGATGTAATTGCCTTTGTCACTTTGTTAGCGAGACAATTCATTTTACTTCGATGGAAATCCTCTGCAGCCCCTTCTCATGCTCTTAGGATTAAATCTGTTTTGAATTGCATAAAGTTGGAAAAAAGTAAAAGTCTTATTAATACATTTCCCTGCAGTTTGAGTGATATATATTTATATATTGGTGATGTAAGAGGCCAGGTATGTGTATACACGACATCTCGGATGTTAAGGACGGTATTATCTGTACTAGTTGACCCATAACAACTGTATCAAAAAAATATATATGTTTCCTTATGTTTTTGTTTTATATTTTATGTCTATCTCTCTGTTTTGCTGCATTGTTGTCTTTGTGTTGTTTTATACTACTACCAAATAACTTACAAGTGCAATTATTTTCTAAATGCTCGTATTGAAAATTCAATAAACAAAGTATAAAAAAATACAAATAAGGCTGCGGGATCAGACGGATCACCAGGACGCTTACTCAGAACATGGCAGGTGTCTTTCACTGTCATTTTCAACCTTTCCCTGACCCAGTGTGTAATACCTACATGTTTCAAGCAGACCACCATAGTCCCTGTGCCCAAGAATGCCAAGGTAATCTGTCTAAATGGCTATGACCCTGTAGCAATCACAACTGTAACCATGAAACGCTTGGAAAGGTCATGGCTCACATTAATACCATCCTCCCAGACACCGTGGACCCACCCCAATTCGCATACCGCCCCAACAGATGACGCAATCTCTACTGCACTCCACACTGCCCTCTCCCACCTGGACAACAGGAACACCAATGTGAGAATGCTGTTCATTGACTACAGCTCAGTGTTCAACACCATAGTGCCCTGCAAGCTCATCACTTAGCTCAGGACCCTGGGACTGAACACCTCCCTCTGCAACTGGATCCTGGACTTCCTGATTTGCTGCCCCCAGGTGGTGAGGGTAGGCAACAACACATCCGCCACGCTTACCCTTAACATAGGGCCCTTCAGGGGTGCGTGCTTAGTCCCCTCCTGTACTTCCATTCACCCACAACTGCATGGCCACGCACAACTCCAACCCCACCGACACGACGGTGGAAGGCCTGATCACCGATGGAGATGAGACCACCTATAGAGAGGTCAGTGACCTGCCAGGACAACAACCTCTCCCTCAACGTCAGTAAGACAAAGGAGCTGATATTGGACTACCGGACACAGATGGCTGAGCACGCCCATTTCCACATTGATGGGACTGTAGTGGAGCGTGTCGAGAGCATTCATTTCCTCGGTGTCCACGGGAATTAACATGGTTCAGACACACCAACACAGTCGTGAAGAAGGCATGACAACGCCTCTTCCCATCAGGAGGCTGAAAAGATTTTGCACGGGCCCTCAGATCCTCATAAGTTCTAGGCTACCTGAAACGTTTGACCCAAGTTAAACAATTTTAAAGGCAGTGATACCAAATACTAATTGAGTGTATGTAAACTTCTGACCAACTGGGAATGTGATGAAAGAAAAATCATCCTCAGTTCTATAGCTACACCAGTGAGACCATCTTGACCGGCTGCATCACCGTTTGGTATGGCAACTGCTTGGCATCCGACCGTAAGGGTAGTTAGTGTGTACGTAACAGTACATCACTGGGGCCAAGCTTTTTGTTTTCTCTGCTACCTACCACACTGCAAACGGTACCGATGCAAGTCTGGAACCAACAGGACCCTGAACAGCTTCGAACCCCCCCCAAGCCATAACACTACTAAATAGTCTGTGTAGCTATTTGTTTAACTATCTGCATGACCCTCTTTGAACTAACTATTTTGACTCATCACATATGCTGCTGCTACTGTTTATTATTTATTGTGTTGCCTTCTCTGACCTATATGTACATATCTACCTCAAATAACTCGTACCTTTGCACATCGTCTCAGTACTGGTATTCTGTCTACTGTATATAGCCAAATTATCTTTACTCATTGTGTTATTTTTTTTCTTCTATATTTTCCTCTGCTTTGTTGGGAAGGGCCCGTGAGTAAGCATTTCAATGTTAGTCTACACCTGTTGTTTATGAAGCATGTGACAAATAAGATTTGATTGGATTTTGATCCTATGTCAGTTTGCTCCCGTTCTTCTAGTTCTCTCTCTGCAGATTTAACCAGAGGACATAGTAATGATATGTGACAATAAATATTAATATGGAGGGTCTGTCTCTCTCCCTCTACTGTCTGTCTCTACCGTAGGTACTGCTGGTAATGTGGAGCATGGGGTTCAGTACCAGCTCAAGCGGGTCTATGAGCACAACCTCCAGAGGACCGCCTGCAACATGACCTATGGAACCTTCGGAGGGGTCACAGGTAACACATCACAGCACCCCCATGAGCAGCTCAAACACTTCACATGTAACAGATTGACAGTGTAGTCACTAACCACACGCACACCTTTTCCATTTTTGGGGGTACATTTATTTATTTTGGGGGTATATTTACCCGTGTGGGTAAATTTGTATGTGCAGTAAGTTCAGTTGTGTGTGTCCTTTTTTAATGGTTGTGTCAGGTGAACCACAGAAGCTCTCTTTTAGCCTGCCATGAACACACTGCTGAAATCTGGACCAAGCTCCAGACGAGACAACAGGCAATTCATTAATGGGAGAGCACACTTATTCAAACATGTGCTCCCTGGAACACACACACACACACACACACACACACACACATACCTCAACAATATATCCCTTGTTCTATTATTGGCCTTCCCTTATCTAAAAGGGCTTTAGTTAAATACTGGTTTGTGTGTGCGCATGCACGTGTGTGTGAGGAGACTTGGAGCTGTGTTGGTTACTGTTATAGAGGAGATGTTTAGGATGGGAGTCATTACTTTTCTTGGATGCTGCGGAGTAGAGAGCTTTCCCCTCCTTTTTTCCAAATACATATATTTCCCTTGAGGGATGATTTCTTCCCCCCATCCTCTCTCCCTCTCTCTCCTCTGGCATTCTAACATTCCTTATTAACCCCTGAACTCTTCTTCACCTTCCTTTGTTTCATATACTTCTGGAGCTTTATGGACTCTTCATTCATGCCAGGTTCACGCACACACACACTCTGCCATTCACTTCCTCACTCTGTTGCGCTCTCTCTCTCACATCCTTTCTCTATTAGATCAAATCAATGCAGTTGCCATACCTGGCAGTGATGCAAACAGTCAGGATGCTCTCGATGGTGCAGCTGTAAAACCTTTTGAGGATCTGAGGACCCATGCCAAATCTTTTTGGTCTCCTGAGGGGGAATAGGTTTTGTCGTGCCCTCTTCCCGACTGTCTTGGTATGCTTGGACCATGTTAGTTTATTGGTGAGGTGGACACCTAGGAACTTGAAACTCTCAACCTGCTCCACTATAGCCCTGTCGATGAGAATGGAGGCGTGCTCGGTCCTCTTTTTCCTGTAGTCCACAATCTCCTTTGTCTTGATCACGTTGATGGAGAGGTTGTTGTCCTGGCACCACACAGCCAGTTCTCTGACCTCCTCCCTATAGGCTGTCTTGTCGTTGTCGGCAATCAGGCCTTCCACTGTTGTCATCGGCATGATGTTGTTGAGGTCGTGCTTGGCTGCGCAGTCATGAGTGAACAGGGAGTACAGGAGGGGACTGAGCACACACCCCTGAGGGGCGTGGTGGATGTGTTGTTACCTACACTTACCACCTGTGGGCAGCCCGTCAGGAAGTGCAACTGAATCCTGGAGAGGGAGGTGTTTAGTCCCAAGGTCCTTAGCTTAGTGATGAGCTTTGAGGGCACCATAGTGTTGAATGCTGAGCTGTTGTCAATGAATAGCATTCTCACGTACAGATGAAGTCGGAAGGTTACATACACTTAGGTTGGAGTCATTAAAACTAGTTTTTAAACCACTACACAAGTTTCTTGTTAACAAACTATAGTTTTGGAAGTCGGTTAGGACATCTACTTTGTGCATGACACAAGTAATTTTTCCAACAATCGTTTATAGACAGATAATTTCACTTATAATTCACTGTATCACAATTCCAGTGGGTCAGAAGTTTACATAAACTAAGTTGATTGTGCCTTTAAACAGCATGGAAAATTCCAGAAAATGATGTCATGGCTTTAGAAGATTCTGATAGGCTAATTGACATAATTTGAGTCAATTGGAGGTGGATGTATTTCAAGGCCTACCTTCAAACTCAGTGCCTCTTTGCTTGACAGCATGGGAAAATCAAAAGTAATCAGCCAAGACTTCAGAAAAAAAATTGTAGACCTCCGCAAGTCTGGTTAATCCTTGGGAGCAATTTCCAAACGCCTGAAGGTACCACATTCATCTGTACAAACAATAGTACGCAAGTGTAAACACCATGAGACCACACAGCCGTCATACCACTCAGGAAGTAGATGCGTTCTGTCTCCTAGAGATGAATGTACTTTGGTGTGAAAAGTGCACATCAATCCTAGAAAAACAGCAAAGGACCTTGTGAAGATGCTGAAGGAAACAGGTACAAAAGTATCTATATCCACAGTAAAACGAGTCCTATATCGACACAACCTGAATGGCCGCTCAGCAAAGAAGAAGCCACTGCTTCAAAACTGACATAAAAAAGCCAGACTACGGTGTGCAACTGCACATGGGGACAAACATCGTACTTTTTGGAGAAATGTCCTCTGGTCTGATGAAACAAAAATAGAACTGTTTGACCATAATGGCCATCATTATGTTTGGAGGAAAAGGGGGAGGCTTGCAAGTCGAAGAACACCATCCCAACCGTGAAGCACGGGGGTGGCAGCATCATGTTGTGGGGGTGCTTTGCTGCAGGAGGGGCTGGTGTACTTCACAATATAGATGGCATCATGAGGGAGGACAATTATGTGGATATATTAAAGCAACATCTCAAAACATCAGTCAAGAAGTTAAAGCTTGGCTGCAAATGGGTCTTCCAAATGGACAATGACACCAAGCATACTTCCAAAGATATGGCTTAAGCACAACAAAGTCAAGGTATTGGAGTGGCCATCACAAAGCCCTGACCTCAATCCCATAGAAAATCTGTGGGCAGAACTGAAAAGCATGTTCGAGCAAGGAGGCCTACAAAACTGACTCGGTTACACCAGCTCTGTCAGGAGGAATGTGCCAGAATTCACCCAACTTATTGTGGGAAGCTTGTGGAAGGCTACCTGAAACGTTTGACCCAAGTTAAACAATTTAGAGGCAATGCTACCAAATACAAATTGAGTATATGTAAACTTCTGACCCACTGGGAATGTGATCTGGAATAAAATCTGAAATAAATAATTCTCTCTACTATTATTCTGACATTTCACATTCTTAAAATAAAGTGGTGATCCTAACTGACCTAAGACAGGGACTTTTTACAATGATTAAATGTAAAGAATTGTGAGAAACTGAGTTTAAATGTATTTGGCTAAGGTGTATGTAAACTTCCGACTTCAACTGTAGGTGTTCCTTTTGTCCAGGTAGGAAAGGACAGTTTGGAGTGCAGTAGAGATTCCATCATCTGTGGATCTGTTGGTGCGATATGCAAATTGGAGAGGGTCTAGGGTTTCTGGGATAATAGTGTTGATGTGAGCCATGACAATCCTTTCAAAGCATTTCATGGCTACAGACATGAGTGCTACGGGTCAGTAGTCATTTAGGCAGGTTACCTTAGTGTTCTTGGGTACAGGGACTATGGTGGTCTGCTTAAAACATGACGGTATTACAGACTCAGACAGGGAGTGGTTGAAAATGTCAGTGAAGACACTTGCCAGTTGGTCAGTGCATGCTCGGAGTACACGTCCTGGTAATCCGTCTGGCCCAGCGGCCTTGTGAATGTTGAGTGTTTTTAAGGTCTTACTCACATCGGCTGCGGAGAGCGTGATCACAGTCGTCCGGAACAGCTGATGCTCTCATGCATGCTTCAGTGTTACTTGCCTCGACACGAGCATATAGGTTATTTAGCTCATTTGGTAGGCTAGTGTCACTGGGCAGCTCTCAGCTGTGCTTACCCTTTGTAGTCTGTAATAGTTTGCAAGCCCTGCCACATCTGAAGAGCGTCGGAGCCGGTGTAGTACGATTCAATCTTAGTCCTGTATTGATGCTTTGCCTGTTTGATGGTTTGTCGGAGGGCATAGAGGGATTTCTTATAAGCATCCAGGTTAGAGTTGCGCTCCTTGAAAGCGGCAGCTCTACCCTTTAGCTCAGTGTGATTGTTGCCTGTAATCCATGGCTTCTGGTTGGGGTATGTGGGGACGACGTCTTCAATGCACTTATTGATAAAGCTGGTGACTGATGTGGTGTACTTCTCAATGCCATCGGAAGAATCACAGAATATATTCCAGTCTGCTAGCAAAACAGTCCTGTAATTTAGCATCTACTTCATATGACCACTTTTTTTTTTATAGACCAAGTCACTGGTGCTTCCTGCTTTCGTTTCTGCTTGTAAGCAGGAATCGGGAGGATACAATTATGGACACATTTGCCAAATGAAGGGTGAGGGAGAGCTTTGTATGCATCTCTGTGTGTGGTGTAAAGGTTGTCTAGATTTTCTTTCCCCTCTGGTTGCACGTTTAACATGCTGATAGAAATGAGGTAAAACTGATTTGGGTTTCCCTGCATTGAAGTCCCCATCCACTAAGAGCGCCGCCTCTGGATGAGCATTTTCCTGTTTGCTTATGGCGGAATACAGCTCATTGAGTCCGGTTTTTGTTGCCTGCCTCAGTCTGTGGTGGTATGCAGACCACTACAAAAAATGCAGATAGTCTGGTCTACAGCTTATCATGAGATGCACTACCTCAGACGAGCAAAACCCTGAGACTTCCTTAGGTGTCGTGCACCAGCTGTTGTTTACATATATGCATTTGCCCCCTTCCCGTGTCTTACCAGAGGCTGTTGTTCTGCCTTGCCGATAGTGTATAACCCGCCATCTGTATGTTTTTAGTGTCGTCGTTCAGCCACAACTCTGAAACATAAGATATTACAGTTTTTCATGTCTCGTTGGTAGGATATACGTGCTTTCAGTTCGTCCCATTTATTTTCCAGTGATTGAACGTTAGCTAACGTTAGGTAGCAGAACGGAAGGCATGGGCAGATTAGCCACTCTTCGCCTGATCCTCATAAGGCATCCTGATCTCTTTCCACGAAACCTACGTTCCCTTTTCCAGCGAATCACAGGGATCTGGGCCTGGTCTGCTGTCCGTAGTATTTCCCTCACTTCCTAATCATTGAAGATGAACTCTTTGTCCAATTTGAGGTGTGTAATCCCAGTTCTGATGTCCAGAAGCTCTTTTCGGTTATAAGAGACGGTAGCAGCAACATTATGTACAAAACAAGTTACGAACAACGCAAAAAAAATGAACAAAATAGCAGGTTTGGTTAAGAGCCGTTAAGACCGCAGCCCTACCCTCCAGCACCATCTTTTTTTTTCTCTCTATCCCTCCTCCCTTTCCATTTCTCTCCTTCTCTTTCTCACACACTCTTAGAATAGTCGTGTCCCTCTCCTGTCAGTGTAGAGAGAGAGTGGATTACAATGATGTTCCTATATATAAGAGGACAAGAGGATCCTGCTCCAGGGTTACACTACCACACACCACCAGCAGGGAGCAGCACAGTCTGTGGAATCAGCTCCTACACACCACCGTACACACTTGTCATCTGAGTATATTCATATGAAATGAGTGTGTGTAGGAGCTTTCTCTAAATGTGAGCACCCAATAGTTCCTGACCATGACTGTAGGTGCTGTAAAAGCAGTGTTGTACTAATACAGCCCTAATGGCTGGGCTGGGTTTGGGTCAGAATCGGACCTCACACACAAAACAGCGTAGGCCATTCTAAGCAGCACCTGGCCCACACTCCAGCCCAACTCCACCCAGACCCCAGGCCCAAAGACACTGCACTGCTCTGCTCTTTCCTGCCAGTCACTGTGCTTTGTCCTTGGGCTCAACCTGTGTAACAGCATGTTCTATTAATGCTATTAGTAAGGCTGGTTTCCTCTGTATGTTTCTGCTAAGGTTAGAAGTACTGGACTAATATTTTATAGCTCTAGAAGAGTGGTTTTTGATATCTTTAGTACGGGCGTAGACCCACGCACAGCGTGAGAAGACACATACATGCACACACACCATACCTGCACGTGTGCCTACACTGACACACACACACACACACACACACACACACACACACACACAGGGCGGTGTAATTGTGTGAGTGGCCTTGTCCTTCAGTGCTTTACTGACCTCCCACCCTGAGCCCAGTTCACCAAAGGGGATGACCAGAATAGCTGGTGAAGCACACACCCACACGTGTTTATTATTGTGTATCTGCTCTGTAGGTGGTACTCCTTGACCCCTCGTTGATGTGAGTGTGATTTATTTTTTTAATAGCGCGTAGAGGCCTAATTATAGTTCTCTGCTCCCACAGCCGTTCTGTGTTATGGCTCGTGTGTGTGTGTGTGTGTGTGTGTGTGTGTGTGTGTACTCAGCCATCTCAGATTTTCTCTGCCATAAAACTCAGTGGACCATTCCAAGCACTCTACACACGCATTCGGAGAACGTAGACCATAAGCTGTGTAAGGCTGCTGTGAACAAGCCTGCTCAGTCCGAGAGGTGTTAATGGACATATCAGATTCAGCAGGAGACAAATGAGCAGAACAGCTAACCCACCACAACATAGCAGAGCAGCTAACCCACCACCACAACATAGCAGAGCAGCTAACCCACCACCACAACAAAGCAGAGCAGCTAACCCATCACCACAACAAAGCAGAGCAGCTAACCCATCACCACGACAAAGCAGAGCAGCTAACCCACCACCACCACCACAACATAGCAGAGCAGCTACACCACCACAACACAACATAGCAGAGCAGCTAACCCACCGCCACAACATAGCAGAGCAGTTAACCCACCACCACAACAAAGCAGAGCCGCCCCAACAAGTCAAGCAGAACTGTATGATGCATACATTTTTCCACAGAAAGTATACAATTCTGCAAGTCATTTAGTCAGGCAGCATTCAGGTCTGTGTTCTGGCATTGTGTGTACCAGTATGATGATGCCAGTATGATTCCACCAGGTTGTCATTTGTTATTGTCCTAACCCTGTGTTTTGAATTAACGTTTATTCAACGCTAATGTAACATTTTGTCTTTTATTCCCTCCCCTCAGACCACCACTCTATGTGTATCCAGTCCATGGACGGCATGCTGATGTTCTTTGAGCAGGAGAGTTACTCATTTGGCCGTTTCCTCCCTGGCTTCCTCCTGCCTGGTCCTCTGTGTTACTGCTCCCGCACTGACACCTTCCTCACTGTGTCCTCAGCACGACAGGTGGAGAGCTACAGGTACACACTCACACGCTGCGAAACACACACATATGCTGCAAAACACACGCTGCAAAACACACACATACACTGCAAAGCACGCACACACGTACACACACCCTCCTCACAGGTAAGTAAGTAAGTAAATTAAAAAGTGAGTGTGAGAGGGAGTGAAGAAGTGTACTCGTCGCCTCTGAAGGCCATCTGTCTGCCTGCTCCTCTGCTCTAGATCTTTAAATACATCTGTGGTGCAGCAGACGGGAGGCCATTTTCTAGTCCTAACGCCACAAACCACTGCACCATCTTTAAATAATAGGGGAGAGTGTTCTCTGTGTGTGTGTGTGTGCCTCCATCTTTGTGTCCATGTGTGTAAATAGTGTATAGGGGATACTGCAGATGGCAGATTGGGTGTATTGGGCCCTGTTGCCACAGCTGAGTCTGGTTATCTCCGGTGCTAAGTTAACATTTTCACATCCTAATGAAATTTCCACTCATTGATCGCCACAGCTCCCCATGTAAGCCCTGTCTTTATTTTCCTCTGCTTTGGACACTCATCGCCCCTCCACAGTAATCACAGTTACCTTCCTCTACAAACACACATCGGGATTTCCCCTTTTCACGCTCCTGCTAAAACGGATGGAAATTGGGGAAAGGCCGACGTGTGTGTGTGTGTGTGTGTTTCGGTGTGTGAAACCCGGCCTTCCAGCTGTTTGTTATCCCAGATTTCTCCGATATCAAGAGCTTCCCCAGACGAGATATCCCTGCTGAAACGCTGACCCACCCCCCTGTTCCCTCCTCCCTCTCTTCAATTCTCAGACTGTATATATGAATTCTAAGAAAAATAATTCTGCCCAAGATGAAGCGTTCTGTCCGCAGTTAACACTTGGCTGTGTCTAGACTTGGTCTCTGTGGCTAGAATCCCACTTTCTGATCATATCTAGAATCAAAAGTCATAAACTGTAGATACGAAGAGAGCTAAATTTGGTTATGAAAATCCTGCATGTTAGTTAGAAATAGCCTTGCTCTGAGTGTCATGTACTGCATAATATCAGTCAGCTAGGGAACTGTTCCGCTCCCTCGGTTTGTTTAGCCAGTAATGTTGATTTTTCTTTCCGCTTGAGCTTTGGTGAATGTGATTTTGTGTATCAGGGAAGTATTGGGGAGATATCCTCTTTCATATAAATGACTTCACACACTCTGTGTCGTCTGAGACACGGAGAGACTCTATCCAACCTGGGGAGGTTGACTGGGTTTGTGTGGGTTGCGCTGGTTAAAGGTGCGCCTCGTGAGGTGTGTGTTGGTAGTATGTTCATGTGCACACAGGATCATACATTTCATACACACAACCGTGCATGCATAATATGCACCTATTTATACTCATGTAAACACACCCTCACTGCTCCGCTGGTCTGAGCTGTGGAACTCTGAATGTGTGTGTTCACCGTTTACAACCAGTGTGCATGCTGGTGAATCAGTTCTTAAAGGTTTGGACTCGACACACACACACACACACACACACACACACACTCTTTGTGATTCTAAGTGTTAGGTCTCTTTCACGCTAGCTCATTCACCAACAGACCTGACCATAGTACTCTGCCATTAAAAGGCCTTGGCTAGGTTGTGCCAACCTTTCCCATCCATTTAGGATTGAGGCCTTCAGCTTTCTTATAGCTGATCAAAAGTAATTGTATGAATGCAAACCGAAGTGCACTTATTCGATGTGCATTTGTCAGGAGTGTACTCTATTGTTACCCCTCTGCAACCTGTAATGGCAAAATATAGTCCTCCACCTTCCCATTGGCACTGCTTGCTGTTGTCTTTGGGCATGTTCATCCCTCCATTCCTTTCTCAGAGAGAGGGCGAGAAAGAGACTTTCTCCCTGACAGAGCAAAATGTCTCCTGTCGTTTCCAGCTTCATAAACATCAGGGCTTAGCAGGTTCTGATTCCCCTTCACATAATTATCTGATTCTTAGCTGCTTTTCCTTCTACCTCCCGAGGGGCCAGGTGACTGAGCGTGTGTGTGTGTGTGTGTGTGAGATGTCTGTTGCTACTATAGCCAGTTCCAGCTTTTTACTGGAAATCAGATTGTATTAATGCCATACTGCGAGACTACTGTAGACTGACTCCAGATCAGTGTCATGATACTGCTATTAATAAGGCCATTGTTTGAGAACGTAAAAGCATGATGCTAGCTAACTAGCGTACCTGAATGTTTTGTGGCATAAAATGTAACACCGATGGATGTCATTTATTATAAGAGTGGGGCTTCTGACAGAGGATCCAGCTGAAGTGTTTCTGAAGTGTTACCACTGAGTACAGTGTGTGTGTGTGTGTGTGTGTGTGTCTAAACTGAGTGTTCCTAACCCAGGTATGAGACGCTAGCGGTGGCCACGGATGCAGAGACCAGACAGGATGCTGAGCAGCATGGCAAAACTGCAGGGAAGAGACTGACGGTGAGAGGAGAACTGGGTGTGCGTGTGCGTGTTTGTGTGTGTGTTTAACCCTGTGTGTGTTTCCCCCTCAGGCTGACTGGACCCTGGTCCTGGGGGAGCAGGCCTTGGACCTCAGTGTCCCATCCTTCTCTCTGTCCTCATCCTCCATCTTTGTTTGCGGCGAAAGGAACCTGTACTGCCTCAAAGACAACGGACATATCCGCTTCATGAAGAAACTGGAGTACAACCCCAGCTGCTTCCTCCCCTACTCCTCAGGTAATGGTAGAGCCCTACTGCTTCCTCCCCTACTCCTCTGGTAATTGTAGAGCCCTACTGCTTCCTCCCCTACTCCTCAGGTAATGGTAGAGCCCTACTGCTTCCTCCCCTACTCCTCAGGTAATTGTAGAGCCCTACTGCTTCCTCCCCTACTCCTCAGGTAATGGTAGAGCCCTACTGCTTCCTCCCCTACTCCTCAGGTAATGGTAGAGCCCTACTGCTTCCTCCCCTACTCCTCAGGTAGAGCCCTACTGCTTCCTTCCCTACTCCTCAGGCAATGGTGCAACCCTAGTGCTTCCTCCCCTACTCCTCAGGTAACGGTAGAGCCCTACTGCTTCCTCCCCTACCCCTCAGGTAATGGTAGAGCCCTACTGCTTCCCCCCTACCCCTCAGGTAATGGTAGAGCCCTACTGCTTCCTCCCCTACTTCTCAGGTAATGGTACAACCCTAGCTGCTTCCTCACACAAGACTGCTTTACTGCTTGATATCATTAGCTTGTTTACTGCTTGATATCAGACACACTATTGGTAGGACATATTTATTGTAGGACATAGCAGATATCCATTCTCCCATATTATTGATGAATATTATTGCCGATTCTCCTATCCAGTCTTTGTTTTCGGACTGCTATGTAGATACTGGTCTAACACATTTCTGGTGGTGATAAGACCTTCCCCATGCCTGTCCAGTGTGTGTGGCGGTAGCAGAATGAGCGTTTGTCCGTGAGCTCAGGTTCATCTGATAGGGAGTCTCTCGGCTCCTGGGTTTGGTTTATTGAGGGACCGGAGTACAGCTCTACACAGTGCATCCGTCTGTCCTGACTGACTCCCAACATACCACTCCAACCAGAGGAAGTAGGAAATGTCACAGAGCAAGGCACGCTCTAATCAGATCCATATTTAGCACATGCAGCACCTCGAACATGCAACACACAGCACCGTCACCTGCATAAGTACACACACACACACAGCATATTCTGCTGGCAAAATGCCCTGTGGATCAGGGATCTGCGTGTTGCATGTTAATCCCACTATCACTGGGTTCCAGCCAACACACCTCTCTCCACCTGAGCTCAGTTACAGGTAACTGCCAAAATAATGGAAACACTTAACATAAATGTCTTAATAGGGCATTGGTGCCACCATGAGCCACAAGAACCGCTTGAATGCACCTTGGTATAGGTACCGCTACAGAATCTCCCATAAGTGTTCAATTGGGTTGAGATCTGGTGACTGAGATATATACAGACACACACACCCTTTAAAATCATTGTGCTTCTTTGAGACCCCTCTTTCAAAATCACTGAGTTCTCTTCTTCTAGCCATGGTAGCCAAAATAATGGTCAACTGGACATTTTGTATGCATGACCCTAAGCACGATGGGAGGTTAATCGCTTAATTAACTCAGGAACCACACCTGTGTGGAAGCACCTGCTTTCAATATTCTTTGTATCCCTCATTTACTCAAGTGTTTCCTTTATTTTGTCAGTTACCTGTATATACATGGAGAGAGGGATGGCAAGGGAAGGATAGCGGGAGAGAAAGAAAAGGGTGAGGGGGAGAGAAGGGAGGGAAATAGGTGAGAGAGAGGGATAGAAGAAGAGAAGCAGTGTGGTTGAGAGATGTATTTTCTTTTCAACCAGAGGCACCTGCTATTCCTCATTGAGTTGTTTGACCTGTGAGCACCATTCCCTCTGGTATTCACACACACACAACCTTACATCACACTATTCCCATTCCATTTGCATCGTTCATCTATTAAGACCAGGATCCCAAGTGACATCGATCACAGTCCTCGATTAGTTTTCTCTGGTTGTGTTTTCAGCAGCCACCCGGATAGTATGGCAAATGGCTTCCCGCTATTGGTAATTTGCTGCGGTTTGGTTTTCAATACAGAGGGAGGGAGAGGAACTTTCCGGGCTGCTGACTTTTACATTGTTTTGGCTGGAACTTTAGCGGTTTACCGGCCCGCTCTCAGTATTTCACAGGTTTCCCCCTCTGGCCCTCCGCAATGCAGCTGCCTTTTTTGGCTTGCGTTCTCCTTCTCTCTGCTCTCTCTCTCTCTCTCGCTCTCACACACATCCTCTGTTTTTCTCTCAAGGAGTGATAATACAGCCACTTAACCCCAGCATTGATGATAATCACTTATAATTAGTATACACACACACACACACACACACACACACACACACACACACACACACACACACACACACACACACACACATATACACCTCAGGGTAAGGTGTGTTCAGAGAAACCATTGCCACATGTCTGTCTGATACACTGCTATTAATACAGTGCCTGGCCACAGTGGCAGAAGAGAACGAACCAGGAGGAGCGAAAGAGGAGAAAATAAATGCTGCTGTAGTGGATGGAGGGAGTCCTATATAAACTGTGTCTGTCATTTCGGTCTTGCCCGCCCCTGCCCTCTATCCATCCAAATGAGGTTGGCTAGGCGTTGGTTGTGGGTGCATCTCAGATCTCCCATGGTGGCAGTGACGGTAAATGTGTGTGTGCGCGTGTGTGTGTGCGCACACGCCCAAACCCAAAGGCGTTTTCACACCCTCACCCCAGAACTTGGCCTTGTTTAATTCATTTGTTTGTTGTCATTCTATGCGCCGGCTTCTAGCCTGCCAAAGCAACTCCGAGCAAATCGATATCCCATTGATGACTGGATGGATGGACTGAAGGACTGTATTTATTAACCACTTTTCATTAGGTGTCATGCATCTCCTGTGACTGTATCTAACCTCTGACCCCTCCTTCTCTTCCCAGTGTCTGAAGGCACCACCAACACCCTGGTCGGTAACCATAACAACATGCTGCTGGTGTACCAGGATGTGACGTTGAAGTGGGCCGCCCAGCTCTCCTGTTCCCCCGTGGCTGTCAGGCTCGCTAACTTCCCGTGAGTACCCCCACCCCACACTCGTTACCATGGCACCCGCTGCTGCTATGTTTGGTGTGTTTGTGTTGCCATGAATTTGGTGGTTGTGTACTGTAACCAGAATTGGATAATTTCCATTCTGTTAATTTAGGAAATTAAATTCAAAAGCCCACATTAAACAAAAGAAGAAGTTGTAAGTCGTTTTTCCATTCATGAATTCCCTCTCTTCAATTGACTAATCTGAATTGGACCCCATAGTTGATGGTAACTTTACGCCAATACACTTAAACACACAGTGTGTGCTCAGATGCCACTGATCCGATAAGGTAATAGATACCCCTGTGGATGGGAGGATGAAAGGAGGAGAGGAGAGTGGGACTCTAAATGGAAAGGGAGGGGTGGAAGCATTCAGATGGAGCTCCATTCCTGTGCTCCATGGTTGAGTGTCCCTGTGTGTTGGCTCCATTCCTGTGCTTCATGGTTGAGTGTCCCTGTGTGTTGGCTCCATTCCTGTGCTCCATGGTTGAGTGTCCCTGTGTGTTGGCTCCATTCCTGTGCTCCATGGTTGAGTGTCCCTGTGTGTTGGCTCCATTCCTGTCCTCCATGGGTGAGTGTCCCTGTGTATCTCAGTAGCTCTGCTCTGTTGGCTCCATTCTAAAGAGCCCTTCTGTCAGCACCAACTAGATGAGCCTCTCTCTGGGCCCTTCCAGAACAAACACATATTTGCATAGCACACACAGTTACACACTCAACCTCCACGCATCCTTACAGAACGCATTCTAGATAGGACATATGTGAAGCTTTCATTCTCTCTCTCTCTCTCTCTCTCTCTGCTGAGCGCTACTCTCTCAGCCACAGGCATACTCGCGCGCACACACACACACACACACACTCTTTGAAGCCTATATGCCAGGTTTATTATTATTATTATTAGTGTGTTATTATTAATGATCACCTGTTGTCATGGTTATCACCATGAGAAATCCACCCACATCCCTGAGAGGAAATGATTTCACAATGTCTTACAGCTGGTCAATCAAAAGGGAGTGGTGGACTGTAGTACTAAAT
Source organism: Oncorhynchus masou masou (assembly GCF_036934945.1). Taxonomy (NCBI): domain Eukaryota; kingdom Metazoa; phylum Chordata; class Actinopteri; order Salmoniformes; family Salmonidae; genus Oncorhynchus; species Oncorhynchus masou. The sequence continues at coordinate 64,681,231 of NC_088240.1, forward strand.
GGCCATAATCACACTGCAATTTCCAACAATTATTTACCACACAAACAGTGATGAATAATGATGCCAAGCATCACATCTGGAGGACACCTGGCACCATCACTACGGTGAAGCATGGTGGTGGCAGCATCATGCTGTGGGGATGTTTTTCAGCGGCAGGGGCTGGGAAACTAGTCAGGATCGAGGGAAAGATGAATGAAGCAAAGTACAGTGAGAGCCTTGATGAAAACGGAGCAGGTTTTCATCAAGGGTCTTGGTTTCAATCTTGGTTTCATCAGACCAGAGAACCTTGTTTCTCATGGTCTGTGAGTCCTTTAGATGCCTTTTGGCAAACTCCAATCGGGCTGTCATGTGCCTGTTATTGAGGACTGGCTTCTCTACCATAAAGGCCTGATTTGGTGGAGTGCTGCAGAGATGGTTGTTCTTCTGGAAGGTTCTCCCATCTCCATAAATGAACTCTGGAACTCTGTCAGAGCGACCATCAGGTTCTTGGTCAACTCCCTGACCAAGGCCCTTTTCCCCCGATTGCTCAGTTTGGCTGGGGGGCCAGCTCTAGGAAGAGGTGGTTCCAAACTTCTTGGGGTCCTTCAATGCTGCAGAAATGTTTTGGTACCCTTCCACAGATCTGTGCCTCGACATCGTCTTATACGGACAATTCCTTTGACAGCATGGCTTGGTTTTTGCTCTGACATGCAACTGTGGGACCTTATTTTAAAATGTAACCTTTTATTTAAGGCAGTTAAGAACAAAATCTTATGTACAGTGGGGAACAGTGGGTTAACTGCCTTGTCAGCTCGGCCAGGATGACCATGTCAGCTCGGGGATTCGATCCAGCAACCTTTCGGTTACTGGCCCAACGCTCTAACCACTAGGCTACCTGCCACACCAGGTGTGTGCCTTTCCAAATCATGTCCAATCAATTGAATTTACTACAGGTAAATGACTAATGATGAGTGAGAAAAATCACACATGCTAACCTCCCCTGTTGGTAATAGTGAGAGATTAGCATGTCTTGGGGGTATGATATTTGACTCTCTAACTTTCTCACTCATCAATATTCCCGATTCATTCAGGATAATCCTTAATCATGGTAGCATCCAAATGAATGTAGAACTGTTTAGAAACATATTCTAGTCCTATTTGTACTGAACAAAAACATATGAGGAAATCAGTCAATTGAAATAAATTCATTCGGCCCTAATCTATGGATTTCACATGACTTAGCATACAGATACCTTTAAAAAAATGGGCCTCAGGATCTCGTCAAGGTATTTCTGTGCATTCAAATTGCCATTGATAAAATGTAATTGTGTTTGTTGTCTGTAGCTTATGCCTGTCCACACAATAGCCCCACCACCACCATGGGGCACTCTGTTCACAACATTGACGTCAGCAAACCACTCTCCCACAAAACGCCATACATGTGTTCTGGGGTTGAGGCCGGTAGGACGTACTGCCAAATCTGCCACAAGGCGGCTTATGGTAGATAAATGAACATTCAATCCTCTGGCAAAACCTCTGGTGGACATTCCTGCAGTCAGCATGCCAATTGCATGCTCCATCAACTTGAGACATCTGTGGCTTTGTTGTGTGAATAAACTGCACATTTTAGAGTAGCCTTTTATTGTCCCAGCACAAGGTGCACATGTGTAATGATCATGCTGTTTAATCAGCTTCTTGATATGCCACACTTGTCAGGTGGATGGATTATTTTGGCAAAGGAGAAATGCTCGCTAACAGGGATGTAAACAAATTTGTCTGCACAATTTGAGAGAAATTAGCTTTATCTGCGTATGGAACATTTTGGGAAACTTTTATTTCCGCTCATGAAACATGAGACCAACACTTTACATGTTGCGTTTATATTTTTGTTCAGTGTACAATAAAAGTGACTCCAAAATTACACAATACATTACTTACCATTCATTCCTATTGGGCACTAAATAATCTGAAACACAAATTCATCCAACAAGTTTGTACAGTCACGAGCTGGATGTAATCATTACGTGCTAGGAATATGGGACCAAATACTAAACTTTTGACTACTTTATTTATAAGAAATTGTAGTGTTAATCATTTTGACCTCTACCTTTTTTGAGGATTTTTTTTTGTTTACTTGTTAAACAAAATCTCCTTCTCTGAGCACTTGTATTACTATGAAATAGAATTTTCCAAATTGTTTTTGCATACAATATAGCTCAGTATTTTTATTATTTTATACAGTCATTATTGCTCGTCTTTATCAAGCGACAAATAACTTATCCGATTGAGACTTTCTGGATTGAATAACACTGAAAAATACCTTGCATATGGACAAAAGGGAAACTTGAACTGGACTTTAGACCTGATGGGAAAGAAACACGCACGAGCACACAGGCACACAATTAGAGAACATGCTTGAGTTTGATAGAATAGTGTTATAGTGATGACATTTTATTTGGATGGCTGAGTGGGTAGGTTGGGTAGGTCAATCCCTCCCCTGTGGCGGCAGGGCTGCTGCTTTTTATGGGGGGCTTTAGTAATGGGGAGGGCTGGTTTGGAGGGGAGAGGGAGTAGCTGTGAATGTGCCCCTGCAGCAGTAAAAGGGGGGTTTATACCCTCCCTCAGTCGCCCTCTCCTGCAGGTGTGGGACTTACTACTCCTCTGGGCTGGAATCCCCCTGTGTGGGGGGGATGTTACTGCCTCACTGCCCTGGCACCACAACACATCTGTAACCAGTTACCACACACACTGCATCACATCTCCTAACTTGTTTTTTTCTTCTGTCCCTGTCATTATCTTGTTCTATCTCTCTTCTATATTCTCTATCTCTGAATGATGGGTGCTGAGAAGCTATGAAACTGTTTTTCCTCACACACATCATATAGCAGTTTTTCTGTTTCTGACCAAGGCAGATGTTTCAACCCCCCCATAGGGACCTGAAGGGTGTGGTGGTGACCCTGAGCAATGAGGGCCACCTGCAGTGTTCCTACATGGGCACAGACCCCTCCTTCTTCTCCACGCCCAAGGTGGACGCCCGCGAACAGGACTACTCCCAGATCGACACTGAGATGAAGAGTCTGCAGAGAGTCATCAGACAGGCCACCAGGACCCAGGCTGGTAGGTCACACACACACACACAGCGTGAACAGACTGTGTGTATTTGTGTATTGTAGGACGTTTCCTGACTCCTCCTTCTCTGTTGTAGATATTCTTCCTGTCGCAGAGACAGATGAGGATCTGACTGTTACAGCCACAGTCTCCACTAACATGGACAGCACATCGGTGAACACACACACACACTGAAATGGACACAGACGTTTGTTGTACTATCCTTGTGGGGTCCAAACAATTGAATTCCACTCAGTATCCTATTTTCCCCAACCCTTCAAATCAAATGCATTTATAAAGCCCTTTTTGACACCAGAAGATGTCACAAAATGCTTACACAGAAACCCATCTTAAAACAGATGTAGAAGCCCAACCGAGCTCTAACCTTAACTCCTAAACCTAATCCCTAAACCTAAAATAGCCCTTTTTACTTGTGGCGACCGGTGAAATGTTCCCACTTGTCCTAACTTTCTTTGTTTTACGATCCTTGTGAGGACGACCGTGAGGACCAGAAGTGAAGGCTGCACATACAGTAGATTGTGAGACAGAGGGAAAGAGTGAAGGCACACACAATGAAGGCTGCACATACAGACTGGTATATCCTGACATTCTCTCTATCTCTATAGCAAGCGCTCATCCCGGACATTGATGGTCTACCTCTCCCCTCAGTCACAGTGAAGGTATGTGTCGCACACTTGCTGACTTCTTCAAGACGCAGACATCAAGGCTAATTTCATTTGACTTACTCGTCTAACTATTTTAGCTGAAACTTGAGAAATGAAATGTGAAATGTCTTCCTCTGTTTCTATTTTTCTCCTCTCTCCATCCATCTCGCTTTCTCAGATCAAGGTGACGAGTCGCTGTGCGTTGCAGGGTCCTAAACTGACTGTGTGTGTTCAGCCTCCACTGGCTGTCACCCAGGATCAGCTTGTGTTGGAACCTCTGGGTAAGTCTCCTTCTCTTTATAGAGAGTGAGTGAATGACAGAAAGAACATGTGCTTTCCCCTGTGGGCTCAGACATTATCAGTATGAGACAGCAGACATGAAAGGTTCTATAATCTGAATGAATTAAACAGAGGTACATGGTCACCTTGACACGGTCAAGCAAACACCTGTAAACTCTCACCCAAAGCAAACAGAACAGTCTGCTACCTCAACCTTCCCAATTCCTAGAAGCTGGTTTCATGTTATCAGTTTTATCACAGTGTTTGAGAGCAGTGCAAACGTGATAGGGAACATTTAAAGAAAAGTCTGGTAGCCCTAAAAGTGTTAAATCCTGTATGCCTGCCTAGCTGGGATCCATTTTTCCACTAGCCTACTCTAGTTTAGTCGAGGTGTTGGAGATTATAGATCCACATTTTGAAGCAAAAGTTTTCTTCGTCATTTTAAGTTAGCTGTAAGTCATGACAGATTAGTTAGGTAATGCGTACGTAACCATGGCAGTCCTCACAACGCAGCAGATTAAACACACACACGGTGAACCAGCGATGACTCGGTGTGTTTATGCCACGCTCTTTGTCTCCCACACACAGAAACCTGGCGCTGCTCTCCACCAGTCTATCAGCAGCCCTTTGCTGTAAAACCCAGGCCCCGAACCACACAAACATACACACACACACCCCCTCTACCCCACCCTACCCATACCTGACCCCACCATGGATGTGTTTGGCCCAGGATAGAAAAGTTTGACGTTAGATTTCCAGGACCACCGAGATGTACAGCCAGTCAAACCTATTTAATGGGACTTTTGACTCATTGAATGATTTTGTCCAGAATGACCGGATTTGGCCCATACTGTGTCTTGTTGAAGTGCACAATGTAGTGTACACACACATACCACATGTTTTAGTTTCCCTCCCTGCCTCTCAATCTGTTATATATCTATAAACTCAGGCTGCAATTTGGGGCGTTTCTTGATGTGGGTGCTCCTTGATGTCAGGAAACGCTCATTGGTGCCTGCGATTGGTCAGTCAATCGATACCTGCCATTGGTCAGTTACAGTTTTATGAGACTGATGGTTTTTCGACACAGATGATTTGTTTTCATAGCAGGTTAGGATAACAGCCAGTTAAACCGTTTTAATGAGACTGTTGGCTAATTGAATGATTTTTGCCCAGAATGACCAGATTTGGCCCATACGGTATCTTGTTGAAGTGCACAGTGCAGTGTACACATGTTTTAGTTTCTCTTTCCCTTTGTCTCTCAATCTACTATATCTCTATAAACTCCATCTTCATCTGTCTCTGACTCCCACACTCTCTTTCTCCTCCTCTATCTCTCTTGTCACCTTTATCTCCATCTCCCACACTTTCTGCTTTTAGCTTTCTCTCTACAGAGCTCCCTCTCACACTCACTCCCTTCCTCTGACGTCTTGTCTGTTTTTTATTATTGGGAATGGGGAGCTGGAGCTGCCCAGTTAGCCTCTGTGTGTTGGAGTGTGTGAGTTTGGCACAGACCAACAGACCAATGCCCATGTGTCTTTGATTCTTTGACTGTGTGTGTGCCACCGCAGGATGCTCTGTTTAGAAACTCCATCCCTCCGCTCAGCTTGGTCTGTCCTGGGTTCGTGGGGGAGGCAGCGCCTTCTGATTTTTATTGTTATTTCACTCTTTATTCATCTCAGATGGCAACCCAGTCCCCCTGTCCTGTCCACCACACTACCTCCTTTGTTCTCTGTCTCTCTGTCTCTCTGTCTCTGTCTGTCTGTCTCTGTCTCTCCTCTTTCCCTGGTTACAGGTTTGGTATTCTGATTTAAATCACTAAGTAGTGCATTTCTAGATAAGAGCCAAGTCTTCCATTAATACATAAGTACACACTGACAGGAACACCCCACCCCCGCGCACACACATGCACGCAAACACCTCAGAGGTGGCTTTCATCCTTACCTCGTAATCATCATATGATACAGACCTGAGAAACCTGGTGGGTTGTTAAGCCTGTCAATGTGCCAGGTAGAAGTCTAAACCATTCAACTGGGCAGCTCTCAAGGACTCACACCCCCCACACTGATATGATAGTAGTTGCATTACATTGCTATAAAAAAAACACTGCCGCTCTAAAGTTTTAGAACCCCATACTCATTTAAGTTTTTTTCTTTATTTTTTACTATTTTCTACATTGTACAATAATAGTGAAGACATCAAAACTATTAAAAAACACATGGAATCATGTAGTAACCAAAAAAGTGTTAAACAAATCCAAATATATTTTATATTTGAGATTCTTCAATGTAGCCACCCTTTGCCTTGATGACAGCTTTGCACACTCTTGGCATTCTCTAAACCAGCTTCACCTGGAATACTTTTCAGGCTTGAAGGAGTTCCTACATATGCTCAGCACTTGTTGGCTGCTTTTCATTCATTCTGCAGTCCGACTCATCCCAAACAATCTCAATTTGGTTGAGGTCTGAGGATTGTAGAGGCCAGGGCATCTGATGCAGTACTCTATTACTCGCCATCTTGTTAAAATAGCCCTTACACTGCCTGGAGGTGTGTTGGGTCATTGTCCTGTTGAAAAATAAATGATAGTCCCACTAAGCCCAAACCAGATGGGATGGCGTATCACTGCAGAATGCTGTAGTAGCCATGCTGGTTAAGTGTCTTGAATTCTAAATAAATCACAGACAGTGTCACCAGCAAAGCACCCCACATCCTCCTCCATGCATTACGGTGGGTAATACACATGCGGAGAACATCCCTTCACCCGCACCTCGTCTCAAAGGCACAGCGGTTGGAACCAAAAATCTCCAATTTGACCTCCAGACCAAAGGTCACATTTCCACCAGTTTAATGTCCATTGCTCATGTTTCTGGGCCCAAGCAAGTCTCTTCTTCTTATTGGTGTCCTTTTAGTAATGGTTTCTTTGCAGCCATTCGACCATGAAGGCCTTATTCACGCAGTCTCCTCTGAACAGTTGTTTTGAGATGTCTGTTACTTGAACTCTGTGAAGCATTTATTTGGGCTGCAATTTCTGAGGCTGGTAACTCTTATGAACTTATCCTCTGCAGCAGAGGTAACTCTAGGTCTTCCTTTCCTGTGCCGGTCCTTATGAGAGCCAGTTTCATCATAGCGCTTGATGGTTTTTGCGACTGCACTTGAAGAAACTTTCAAAGTCCTTGAAATTTTCCGTATTGACTGACCTTCATGTCTGAAAGTAATGATGGACTGTCGTTTCTCTTCACTTATTTAATTTGTTCTTGCCATAATATGAACTTGGTCTTTTACCAAATAGGGCTATGTTCTGTATACCCCCCCTACCTTGTCACAACACAACTGATAGGCTCAAGCGCATTAAGAAGGAAAGAAATTCCACAAATTAGCTTTTAAGAAGGGAAACCTGTTAATTGAAATGCATTCATGAAGCTAGTTAAGCGAATGCCAAGAGTTTGCAAAGCTGTCATCAAGGCCAAGGGTGGCTATTTAAAGAATCTCAAATTTAAAATACATTTTGATTTCACTTTTTTTGGTTGCTACATGATTCCATATATGTTATTTCATAGTTTTGATGTCTTCACTATTATTCTACAATGTAGAAAATAGCAAAAATAAAGAATAAAACTTAAGAGTATGGGTTCTAAAACTTTAGACTGGTAGTGTATGTTAAGTGAGTCTTATCTGATGGTCCTGCTTCGTGAAACGTACCACAGAGAGGCTTTGGGTGGATTGCTCTAACAGACCCTACACAGGGATGTGACCTGTCTTGACCCCAAAAGGTCAAAGGTGGCCATTTAGCGCCCTGCTGATCTGTCCCCGAGATCCCTAATGAGTCTCTGCAAGTGTCAGTATGTGCCCCCACACACACACACCCTAACACCAAAAAACACTACAATGTTTAAGAACTCTTGCAGACACTCTCTCACACACATGCACAAACATTCTCTCTTTTACTTTCACGGTCTCACACATGCTCACATACACAATGATTTTGTCAGTGGCGCGCGCACACTCTTTACACTCCAAACACCCTCAACACACTTTCCCTCTCTGCTCTGTGTGCGGTGCGCATTACCCTGCCGACCCCTCTTGACCCGTCTACTCCAAGGGGTGGGTGGCCGAGGTCACCTAAGGTCAAAGCGAAATGTCCTCCACTTAGCTCAGGCCCTGAGGGAAGGAGTGAGTGGGAGAACGAAGGAGAGGGGGGAAGGAGATACGAGGGGGATTTGTGTCCTGTTCCTTTGTTGTTATTGTTGTTCTACGCTGGGCGCTAATGGTGTGGTAACACTTAGACTGTCTGGTCACTATTTGCTCGTGGCGTCAGGGTCGAGGGGTTAAAAGCAAGCCTGCCCCCGTTTTTGAAAAGGAGAGTGATGGAGGGAGAGGGCTCGTCACGCTGCCAGAGCGCCTGACGGAGCGCAGAGAAAGTGCCGGCCCTTTTGGTTTCTCTGCCTCTTCTCCCACTCCTTTCTTTTTCTTCCTTTGACGCTCTCTCCCCTCGTAATCTGTTTCTTTCTTTTTTCTCCACTCAGCCACCATCTCTCCTCCTCTGTGGCGCTGTGTGTGCTCATGTTAAGGATTCTTGTCTGACCTTTGACTGCCTCCATGTATAGTAGAAGGGTGTTGGAGTTGGTGCTCCAGAACACACTACCCCCCTGGGCCCCATGTCAGCAGGAAGAGCCAGGGACAGAGAAGAATACCACGAGAGAGATGGAGAAGAGGGAAACAGACGACCTGCCAACCTGCACACTTTTTGCGTACCATGCAGGCAATTTGAAGTCAAAGTACGCTGGTACGAAAAGCACCCCTAAAATAAGAATATGGTGTAATTGCAGACTGCAATTTGGGGCGTTTCTTGATGTGCGTGCTCCTTGATATCAGGAAATCGGTCAGTTCCGGTGTTATGAGACTAATGGTTTTTCGACACAGATTTGTTTTCATAACAGGTTAGGATAACTAGCGTGACATGTTAGGATAGTTAACGTGGCCGGCATCAATGGGTGTAACTTGACATAAAGAAACGGCGATGTAAAAAAATAACGCCCCTAATTGCACTAATACTTTCCTTCCCAGGAAGTTATGTTAGACTGTTAGTCCTATGTTAATGAATCAATTCTTCATCTGTCATCTTGATATCGCTAGATGTCAACAGTAGGCTGCTAATGATGTGATTATAGTCAGTTCACCAACGGCAACAAGGCATGTTGAATGAATGGTAGTCTAGTAGTCAGACTGAACTTGATGGATGAGGTCAGGGATGGAGATCTGGAACTGGCTCATATTGGCCTAGTTCAGTTGTTTCATATTCTAAATAGCCTACAGTCAGCTCGACTACCGCAGTCAGCTAGACTACTACATTGCATCCAGTAATTGAATTATTCAAATGTTTTATTTTCTCCCCAAGCAAAATGAAGCCAGTTTACATTTTCACTAGACTATCCACATAGACACCCATTAATGAGAATAATCTTTTCCCCTAAATTGAATCTATAAAAAATTGCAAGTGTCAATGAAACCACCTCAATTTAGTAGGGTGTCCAATCAATAACGCATCTTTTTACCAACAGGTATAATAACATAATTGTGTAAATAATCCTAAAAGAAAACCAATGGTCCAAACCTCACCTCCATATCACAATCCGTTCAAAAGTTATTGTGGTTTTTACCCTTGTAGGGTGGCCAGAATTAGGGTGATTTTAAATCAATGGAAAGAAAGTGGTGAACATTTTGGAAAATGTTATCACGTCATCTAGGTTGGATTCTGTGCGAGAATTAAGGCTCCTGGCTACCTGACAGGCTCACTTTCCCGGCTTTCTTCTCGAATCCGCAGGACATAAAAATATAGAAGTAAGATGGATATGGATTTTGAGACATGACATTAAGTTACGAAATCCAACTTTTTTATGTCATGTTTCAGAAATACCAGAACATGAATAATCATATTTGTCTTGGTAAAATGTATTTTATAACATAAGGAAGTGAAATTTCAGCACCAACGTGCTAGGCAGAGTGGGTGGAAACCCTACACAAGACCTCTGTGTTGGCTACATTGTTTGATATAATTTAAGACTCTAGGTTTCAGGAAATGGCAGTTACATGTTTTTCAAAATTGCAAGATTTTCCAACTTCCTGCGAGGGAAGTTGACTGACCCCCTCCAGGCCTCTCCCTACCCAACCTTAGGGTCTACATCAGCACCACCTTGTCAGAAACTTTTAGGGAGAGACCAATATTGTACATTTAGACACATTTTTAGTTAGCTCTGAAGCAAAACCAATTACCAAGTACCCATAACAGTCTACCATTCCTAGTGAGCCAGTCTTCTGCCAACATCATTTATTAGGCTAAAAAAGGTGCACTTGCCTTTGATTTGAGCAGTGTGGGTGTCGTGCCACCGTGCTGAAGTGGTACAATTCTCAATGTTGGAAAAAGTATCCAATTGTCATACTTGAGTAAAAGTAAAGATATATATATATCTTAATCAAGTGAAAGTCACCCAGTAAAATAGTACTTTAATGAAAATCTAAAAGTATTTTGTTTCTAAATATACTTAAGTAAACCAGATAGCACAATATTTTTTGTTGTTGTTGACAGATAGCCAGGGGTGTACTCCAACACATAGACATACTTTACAAACAAAGCATTTGTGTTTAGTGAGTCCGCCAGATCAGAGGCAGGAGGATGACCAGGGATGTTCTCTTGATAAGTGTGTGAATTGGACCATTTTCATGTCCTGCTAAGCGTTCCAAATGTAACGAGTACTTTTGAGTGCCAGGGAAAATGTGTGGAGTAAAAAGTACATTATTTTCTTTAGGAATGTAGTGAAGTAAAAGTAAACGTTGTACTTTAAAGTATTTTTAGGTACTTTACACAACTGAAAATTCTTCATTGTTGGCAGGTTTTAGACAAGGAAAGGCGGACAGATTGAAAATGAAAAGATGGCAAGATGGTCTGTGAAATTCCTTCAGTACAGACTGAGAGAGAGCAGGACACAGACAGATATACAGAGTAGGGTGCTTGATATGTGTGTAGTGGGGAATCCTGGCACATGCCCCTGGCTCAGTCACCTGTGCTGGGCCTACTCTGCTCTGGGCTCCACACGTCACGCCTCATTACCACACCACCTGACGTATGGTCAGTGTGCCCATTCAAACAGGGCTCTGTGTAACTTGTGTGTGTAACTTGGCTTGACCTCTCTCCAAAGCCATTAGCTGAAATCTGGCCTTTCCTCCCAGGCAGTTTTTGATCCCCATCTACCTTCTCTCTCTGACTCTGTTAGGGTATTAGAACTGGACTCAAATCATCACCCTCCTCTTTGTGCCACAGGCACCTTTTCTCTGTGTGTATGTTAGAGTTGCCTGGTTAATGTTGTTAACCCTGCTGTCTTCACCTCTGGTTGAGATGTTTGAGCATGTAACTATGTGTGAGACTGAGAGCATGTGACTGTGTGTATGTTTTTAGGCCTGGTAAGTGTTGAGAATACTGTTTCCTGTCCTTTCCACACTTTTTAAAGTGCTGAGTCGTCATGTCTGTGTTTTGACAGTGTGTTGTGTGTCTAAAACTTTTTTTTTGTGTATCTTTTTTATACAGGTGTTGGGTCTACCACTGTGGTGGCGTTCTCTGCCTTCCTGAATGGGCCGTATCCACCAGCAGACCTGACTGGAGACGTGGCCGTATCTTACAGCTCTCCTACAGGTACACACACTGACAACCTCTTAAACACGTCGGAAACATATCACACTTGCCTCATCTCTCTCATGAATTGATGCTTTTAGGTTTCCCTGTCTGTGACTTATCTTACAGTAAGTCCATAGAAGACCTGACTTCTGGCTGTAACAGCTCTGACATCTGGCCTTAACAGCTCTGACGTATGTCTGTAACGAGACGGACTGACAGTAACAGTGCTGACATGTCTGTAACGAGATGGACTGACAGTAACAGTGCTGATAGCTGGCTATAACAGTGCTGACATCTAGCTGTAGCAGCTCTGTACCCTTTAAAACCACTGAATGGGTAACAGCGGACTGAACTCAGCACTGTATCCATCGAAGCATCTGGTTCCAGGCAGTATGTATTTCTGGAAGACATTACTCTCCCCTCGAACCAACAAAACCCCTCTTTATTTCAATTAAAATGTCATGGGTTTTATTATTTCACTTGATTCAAAGCGGCTCACTAAAAAGCGGCATTTATACTATTGTTTCCCTTGGACTGTCTGTGTTGGCAGCGCCTTGTGGAAAGGTTCCCTGAAAGCACATTAAATGTGAAATGGCTTGGAAATATCGAGGCATTTTTTTTATTTTATTGTGATGCTAAAAATAGCGGGGGTGGAAAGAGAGGAGCCTGGAGTTTTTCACAGGGCCTTCCAGCGACGGCTGCCCTGTGTTTTGATCAGTAAGACATTACTTAGATCACAGTAACAGAGAGAAGAGATGTCCTGACAGCAGGGGTATTAGGGATGGCTACACACACACACACACACACACACACACACACACACACACACACACACACACACACACACACACACACACACACACCTGTGGATATATGACTGTTTAGTGGACTATATTTCTTTCTGTGTGGATGTGTTAGCCCAGTGGCTAGGTGTTAGACAGAGCAGTGTTAATCTCCATTAGCACTCTCCTCCACTCCTCTCCTCTGAATGCCTGGCTGGAATGGGAGGAATGCAGCCGTCTATACTGGGGCTTTCTCTCCTGCCGCTGCACCCAGAGGCAACGATTACAACTCAAAAATTCTCTGTTACTGTCTACTCTCCTTTTCCTAGAGCCCATCAAAGGGATTTGCAGTAGTGCTCTCACTGTCCACAAATGAATGTAGTAGGGCCATGTTGGGGGCCATCCGCTTTCTCAATCACTTAGTTGACATTCATTTTTAATCACACCAGCCTCTACGTGTTTTGTGTTTGTTTGTGTGCATATCTGTCCATATCCCCTCTATCTGTATATTTGTCTTGTTTTCTGCTCCATTTGACCTGTGCTAAATCTCTGCCCCGCTCTCCTCTCCTCTCCTTTCCTCGGCAGCCAATGTGGCTCCACCCAGAGAGAAGGGGAGAGAGGTGGCTGCCTTTCATCACCGCTAACAAAGCGTGAAATACACAAGCACAGCACCGGGGGCATGCTGCAGTTTAATAGTCAATCTGGCCCTCATTGACTGTGCTGTTAGACTGCTCGAGGAATCAGTGGCACATGATTCAGTGTAGAGCTCATTCCTCAGTCATTGAAACCCATTCAGCACCACCTTGAGTCCTCCAGCATTTAATTAACTTCACTCACTGTCAAACGAATTACTGTGTAGTTGATTGTGTGTCATTGATTATGTCAATAACAGAGGTTTAGCAGATTTTTTTTTTTTTTTTTTAAGAATGTGCACTTTTTTTCTCTCTCAATTGAATCATTATAGAATGAATCCGTCCACAGCTGGCTGATAATGTGTTTTGCAGACTAGAACCATTTTGTCTCCTGAATTGATGTTAAACTGAGTGTGCTTGGCTGGTTGTCGGTTATTCTTGGCCGTCTGTAGCTACAGTAGTCGATGTCTCTGTTTTTAGACTGTCTGTATTCTGTCAGTCTGGTACTTAAGCCTAGAAGGTCTGTTCTGTTATTCTGTCTGTCTCATTGTCTATTGTTAGTCTCAAGCCTGCTGTCTGTGTCTAAGGTAGAGCCTTTGCCTTCTGAGCACACATTTAATAAAAGAGACCGACAGTGACTGTGATGACTTATGTGTGGATGGGGTGCATCAAGATTTGTTGGCATCATCATTCAGCAATCAACAGGAGTTTACTTTCACCTGTTCAGTTCTTCATTTGGTGCAGATAATGAAGACGCGAGGAGAGGACTCCACTTTCCAGAGAGATGAGAACAGGGAGACGAGAGAGGTGGAACGGAGTGGAGGAGGGAGAGACTAAAGCAGGGGATGAAGTAGTGAGGGAGGGATGAAGGGAGGGGGTGAAAGGGGGTAGGGGTGTGTGTAAAGTGAATGAGTGGGCTCCAGTGTTTACGTGCCCTAGGCCAAGGCCCTTTAAAGTGACTGTGTTGTGTTTGTGTTTCCCCTGCTTTGCTGCTGGCCCATATGAAAGAGCTGAACCCTGCAGGTAAGTAGACTGGGCTCTGCCCTGGGAAGCACAGGAAGAGCCCACAGCCCACTGTTTATGTTCCCCCGTAACTCGATATAGCTAGACACACACACACACACACACACACACACACTTTCAAATACACACTTTTGGTTACACGTACTGTACAAATGGGCACACCACGTACACATGCAGACACTTATGCACTTGTATGTACTAGCTCCCACACACATACACAGACTACATATTACAGCTAAATAGTTGGGTGTCTAGTTCTGAGTAGCGTTTGTTTATTTCTGTCTGTCCGTGCCTCTGTCTGTTCATTATGTGCTGTGATACAGTAGATGTCCTCCCTTTGATCAGTGACACACACACACACAGATGTTTCATCGCATCGATGACATCATTACAGCTGCACAATGAACAGGATCCCTTACGGTCGCCCTGGGGTCAAATAAACAGAGTGGTCAGAGAGACTTGACACACTCAGTGAGATATCATGCCGTATGACTAGTGCTGGTGTAATCAGGCTGCTGAGGTTCCAGACTACTTCCATTATCCATTGAGAGAGGATGATTGACAGCACATGTTGCTGGGTGTGCTTAAAAACAACGATTTTAGGGAAAAATAATATTACATACAAGATATTCATATTCAACTTTGGAGAAAAGTAGCCCACTCTCATAACTACTACAGAAACCCTCATAGGCCTCATATCTACCAGTGACCCCATAGTGAGGTCAGGTGTGTCGACCATGAGTTGGCAACAGAGGGCAACAATGACAGCTCAGGTGAGACAATACACACACACATGGCCCATGAAAGTAAATCACAGTGGCGAGTGAGGGTCGTAACTCTGCCGTGGCTGCCTGAGAATACACAGGGGGTGTCTGGGATACGGTGTGTGAAGAGGTGGGACCAGTTTAGATTTACAGGCAGGACGTCCCCCTCTTCCTAAACACACACACTGTTTCTTTAGAGAGTGCCGACTAGTCAATGGCGGCTGGGGACCTGAAAGGGGAAAATGTTTCCCCGAGTCCTTTCTGGTCTCAGTCTTCTCTCTTACTATCATTCCTTCTCACTCCTTTCTTTTCTCCCTCCAGCTTTTTCCTTCATCCTCAGTCAGTCCCCTCTACACCCCCCCCCCCCCTCATTCTTTCAACCACACCTCTCATTGATGGCAGGATATTTATTTTAGCTGATCCTATAGCAATTGGGATTAGTTGCCCATTGAAAACATTTGAAGATCCTTTAACCATCAATATTCTAGTAGTTTAAAGGCCAACAGTGTGTCTGTGGTCAAACGTCCTCTCGATTCGACACCCTTCAATTACCTCAATATGAGTTTTCACAGTGAAGATGCTTTTAAAAAGCCATGTCTACAGGTCACAGAAAAACACAATGACAAAAAAAGAGAGCGAAAGAGGGAGAAAAGAAAAGGGGGGGAAAGAGGAAGCGAAGGAAGGATAACTGAAGAGAGGGACATAGAGAGAACACTGTGTCTATACTCTGGGTCCCTAAGGTTGTGATTTTGCTCCATTATATTAGTGTTTGTTGCTACATGAGCCAGGGCGATGTAAAGCCCCTACAGTACACAGCTTAGGTTACCTGGCCAGACATAACAGCAAAGGATTATACTCGCACTGGCTAGCGATGGGCCTGGCCCGCTACTGGAAAAGACCCTGGCTTTCTCTTCTCTACACTTCATTCTTTCTCGCCTCTCAGCTCTCTTCCTCGAGAGCGAGCGACTCTTGCACTGTTTTCGCTCTATTGCGCTATGCCTCGTCTTGAATGCTTTTTCTCTTTCATTCCCTTTCCGTCTTGTCTTTCTATTAATCGCTCTCTCTTGCTCTCTTTATCACCTTTCCCTCTTTCCCTATTTCTCTTTTCTCTCTTGTGAAAGGATGGAAAAGGGAATTTCCCCCCGAGCAGTCTCTCGCTCTCTGTTATTCCAGCCAGGGTTCTGGCCAGCTCAGCATCGTCAGCCAACTCTGGAAGAGTTATTGTTGGCCACC
This sequence comes from Oncorhynchus masou masou, assembly GCF_036934945.1. NCBI lineage: Eukaryota > Metazoa > Chordata > Actinopteri > Salmoniformes > Salmonidae > Oncorhynchus > Oncorhynchus masou. The sequence goes on from NC_088240.1 coordinate 64,697,359, forward strand.
TCGGCCTGTAATGCTCCCCAGTGCTGTTTTAGGAGTTCCCTTAACTAGAGATCCTCCAAAAACATCCACAACTCGCTTATTTGAGATGTTTGTGAGTCTCACTCACAGATTTTTTTTAATTGTATTTTTTTAACCTTTCAACGAGCCCTTCCTGGTTAAATAAGATTTGAAATCTCTTTTTCAAGAGCGTCCTGGCCAAGATGGGCAGCACCAAGTCATTACACAATTAAAGTAAGACAACATGAAAAACTACAAGTAATCTAGTAAAAACCATAGAATTCAAAAGAGCATAACAAAATCTTAAAACAGCAAATTAAAAACATTGACAGGTCAGGGAATCAGTCTCAATCCTTCATCAGTGATTTAAAAACAACAATCGGGACAAGTTCTTCCAGTTTAAAAGTATTTTGTAAGGCGTTCCAAGCCGATGGCGCAGAGTACATAAAAGCCCTTTTACCAAATTCAGTTCGGACATTTGGAACAGTTAGCAGGATAAAGTCCTGCGAACGAAGAGAGTACCCACCATGTTTCTGAACAATAAAAATGGCAAAATAAAATGGTAGTAAACCCCAAAATGGCTTTGTAAATAAAAGTATGCCAGTGACTGAGCCTACGAGTGACTAGAGAAGGCCAGCCAACCCTGGTATACAAAATGCAGTGGTGCGTCAGGGTTTTGCAGTTTAAAATAAATCTCAATGTGCCATGGTAAAGGCTGTCAATTGATCTCAAACACTGAGCGGAAGCATTCACATATAAAACATCCCCATAGTCTAGTAAAGGCATGCATGTAGCTGATACTAGCCTCCTGGCTTCAAAAGAAAAACCAGCCTTATTCCTAAAATAAAAACTTTGGATTACATTTTTTTGTAAGTTGTTGAAAATGCAATTTAAAAGACAGGCCATTGTCAATTAAAATTCCAAGATATTTATATGAGGTTAGTCTCAATCGCATTGCCCTGACAGGTAGTAATAGGTGAAAGGTTCAGAGATCTATTTCTTGATTTAGAAAACACCATTAGTTTAGTTTTGTCAGTATTGAGGAGAAGCTTCAATTGACACAAGGTATGTTGAACAGTATAAAAAGCAGTTTGCAAGTTCCGGAATGCTTTTGTGAGAGACAAGGAACAACAACACATAACAGTATCATCAGCATAAAAGTGAAGTTGCGCATTTTGCAAATTTTGTCTAAATTACTTATATAAATAGTGAATAAGAGGGGACCAAGAACAGAGCCCTGGGGCACACCATTAGACAGACAATTTTAACAGACATGAGCCCGTCAAATTGAGTGCTATCAGACCGATAGTTAGCAAACTATGCAACTGCATGCTCCGAAAGACCTACACTCAACAATCTCTGCCTTTAGTATAGCATGATCAACTGTATCAAAAGCCTTAGAGAGATCAATAAAAAGTCAAGGGCTTCAGTGATATCATTGAAATCCTTCATGGCTGCTGTAATTGTGCTATGCTTCTTCCCAAAGTCCGATTGGTACATTGATAAAATAGAGTTAGTTTCAAGTATTTTCACCAGGGGTGACAGCTTTGAGATTGGCCTATTTTTTTTATTCTTTATTTAACCAGGTAGGCTAACTGTGACCTGGCCAAGATAAAGCAAAGCAGTGTGACACGAACAACAACACAGAGTTACACATGGAATAAACATACATACAGTCAATAATACAATAGAAAAAGTCTATATACAGTGTGTGCAAATGAGGTAGGATAAGGGAGGTAAGGCAATGAATAGACCATAGTGGTGAAATAATTGCAATATAGCAATTAAACACTGGAGTGATAGATGTGTGCAAGTAGAGATACTGGGGTGTAAAGGAGCAAAGTAAATAAAATAAATAGCCCATCCCCATACTGTTATTTACAGATGTGCTATGTACAGGTACAGTTATCTGTGAGCTGCTCTGACAGCTGGTGCTTAAAGCTAGTGAGGGAGATATGAGTCTCCAGCTTCAGTGATTTTTGCAGTTTGTTCCAGTCATTGGCAGCAGAGAACTGGAAGGAAAGGCGGCCAAAGGAGGAATTGGCTTTGGGGGTGACCAGTGAAATATACCTGCTGCAGCGTGTGCTACGGGTGGGTGCTGCTATGGTGTCCAGTGAGCTGAGATAAGGCGGGGCTTTACCTAGCAAAGGCTTATAGATGACCTGGAGCCAGTGGGTTTGGCGACGAGTATGAAGCGAGGGCCAGCCAATGAGAGCATACAGGTCACAGTGGTGGGTAGTATATGGGGCTTTGGTGATGAAACGGATGGCACTGTGATAGACTGCATCCAATTTGCTGAGTAGAGTGTTGGAGGCTATTTTGTAAATGACATTGCCAAAGTCAAGGGTCAGTAGGATAGTCAGTTTTATGAGGGTATGTTTGGTAGCATGATTGAAGGATGCTTTGTTGTGAAATAGGATGCCAATTCTAGAATTCATTTTGGATTGGAGATGCTTAATGTGAGTCTGGAAGGAGAGTTTACAGTCTAACCAGACACCGAGGTATTTGTAATTGTCCACATATTCTAAATCAGAACCGTCCAGAGCAGTGATGCTGGATGGATGGGCAGGTGTGGGCAGCGATCAGTTGAAGAGCATGCATTTAGTTTTACTTGCATTTAAGAGCAGTTGGAGGCCACGGAAGGAGAGTTGTAATGCATTGAAGCTCATCTGGAGGTTTGTTAACACAGTGTCCAAAGAAGGGCCAGATGTATACAGAATGGTGTCGTCTGCGTGGATCAGAGAATCACCAGAAGCAAGAGCGACATCATTGATGTATACAGAGAAAAGAGTCCGCCCGAGGATTGACCCCTGTGCACCCCCATAGACTGCCAGAGGTCTGGACAGCAGGCCCTCCGATTTGACACACTGAACTCTGCCTGAGAAGTAGTTGGTGAACCAGGCGAGGCAGTCATTTGAGAAACCAAGGCTGTTGAGTCTACCGATAAGAATGTGGTGATTGACAGAGTCAGGTCGATGAATACAGCTGCACAGTATTGTCTCTAATTGATGGCGGTTATGATATCGTTTAGGATCTTGTGCGTGGCTGAGGTGCACCCATGGCCAACTCGAAAACCAGATTGCATTGCGGAGAAGGCACGGTGGGTTTCGAAATGGTCAGTGATCTGTTTGTTAACTTGGCTTTCAAAGACCTTAGAAAGGCAGGGTAGTATAGATACAGGTCTGTATCAGTTTGGTTCTATGTCCGCGGCAGCCTTCCAGTCTTTGGGGATCTCAGACGATACGAAAGAGAGGTTGAACAGGCTAATAGGGGTTGCAACATTTTTGGCTGATCATTTTAGGAGAGGGTCCAGATTGTCTAGCCCGGCTGATTTCTAGGGGTCCAGATGTTGCAGCTCTTTCAGAATATCAGCTATCTGGATTTGGGTGAAGGAGAAATGGGGAGGCTTGGGCAAGTTTCTGTGGGGGGTACAGGGCTGTTGACCAGGGTAGGGGAAGCCAGGTAGAAAGCATGGCCAGCAGTAAAAAAATTATTGTTGAAATTCTCAATTATCGCGGATTTATCGGTGGTGACAGTGTTTCCTAGCCTCAGTGCAGTGGGCAGCTGGGAGGAGGTGGTCTTATTCTCCATGGACTTTACAGTTTCCCAGAACTTTTTGGAGTTTGTGCTACAGGATACAAATGTGTTTTTGAAAAAGCTAGCCGTTACTTTCCTAACTGCCTGTGTATATTGGTTCCTAACTTCTCTGAAAAGTTTCATATCGCGGGGGCTATTTGATGCTAATGCAGTACGCCACAGGATGTTTTTGTGCTGGTCAAGTGCAGTCAGATCTGGAGTGAACCAAGGGCTAGATCTGTTCCTGGATTTACATTTTTTTGAATGGGGCATGCTTATTTAAGATGGTGAGGAAAGCACTTTTAAACTTCTTATGGCTTAGATCCCTCTAACGGGATTGATATGACAACAACCAGTGAAAGTGCAGGGCACCAAATTCAAAACAACAGAAATCTCATAATTAAAATTCCTCAAACATAGAAGTACACAATTTTAAAGATAAACTTGTTGTTAATCCCACCACAGTGTCCGATTTCAAAAAGGCTTTACGACGAAAGCACATCAAACGATGTTAGGTCTGCACCTAGTCACAGAAAAACACAGCCATTTTTTTCAGCCAAAGAGAGGAGTCACAAAAAGCAGAAATAGAGATAAAATTAATCACTAACCTTTGATGACCTTCGTCAGATGACACTCATCGGACTTTGTTACACAATGCATGTATGTTTTGTTCGATAAAGTTCATATTTATATCCAAAAATCTCAGTTTACATTGACGCGTTATGTTCAGTAATGTTTTGCTTCTAAAACATCCGGCGAAAGTTCAGACGAAAAGTCATATTACAGTTCGGAGAAACATGTCAAACGAAGTATAGAATCAATCTTTTTGGATGTTTTTATCATAAATCTTCAATAATGTTCCAACCGGAGAATTCCTTTGTCTGTAGAAATGCAATGGAACAGAGAGCACGCATGATCAGGTCATGTCGCTCTGGCATACCTCTGACTCATTCATCTCCCATTCCCCTCTCCTTCACAGGAGTAGCATCAAACAAGGTGATGACATCTAGCGGAAGCCTTAGGAAGTGCAATATGACCCCGTAGACACTGTATATTCGATAGGCAATGATTTTTTTTCTCCGGTTTTTGCCTGCCATATGAGTTTTGTTATACTCACAGACATAATTCAAACGTCGGAGTGTTTTCTATCCAAATCTACTAATAATATGCATATATTAGCAACTGTGCCTGAGTAGCAGGCAGTTTACTCTGGGAACCTTATTCATCCAAGCTACTCAATACTGCCCCCAGCAATAAGTTATTTTATTTATTTATTCTTTATTTTACCAGGTAAGTTGACTGAGAACACGTTCTCATTTGCAGCAACAACCTGGGGAATAGTTACAGGGGAGAGGAGGAGGATGAATGAGCCAATTTTAAACTGGGGATTATTAAGTGACCGTGATGGTTTGAGGGCCAGATTGGGAATTTAGCCAGGACACCGGGGTTGACAACCCTACTCTTACAATAAGTGCCATGGGATCTTTAATGACCTCTTAGAGTCAGGACACCCTGTAGTGGCTTCCTTTCGTCTTTACCATAGCCACTGCCCAAGTCTGAAGCGGGGTTGTTTGGTACGCGTCAAGAGTTTGACGTCCAAAAATGTATGACATCAAAGAATCAGAGGTGCATGTGATTCTAAGATGGAGCACTGTGTGTGTGTGTGTGTGTGTTTCACTCAGTCGCCTCAAGGAGCAGACAGAGTTTATTGATAGGTCTCTGTAAGATATTGGTCTTAGTCTTAACCATGACGCTCCGGACAAGACCTTTGGCCCCTGGCAAAGCCTCCACCACACGCCCCATTAGCCAGGAGTTCCTTGGGGCGGTGTCATCGACGATGACCACGAGGTCACCAGGACTGAAGTTTCTCTTAGTTTTGTTCCACTTGTTCCGCTCCTGCATAAGTGGAAGATACTCCCTGATCCATCTCTTCCAGAAGAGGTCAGTGATATATTGTACTTGCTTCCATCTCCTTCGTGTGTATAAGTCGCTTCTCTGGAATAGTCCTGGTGGCAGGACTGGCTTAGCTTTCAGATGAAGCAGATGGTTCGGAGTCAGGGGTTCTAGATCATTAGGGTCATTTGTTACAGTAGTGATTGGTCTGTCGTTCATAATCGCCTCAACTTCACACAAGGCGGTCTGCAAAGCCTCATCATCCAGTACTTGCTCTTTAAGGACTGAATAGAGGATCTTTTTCACCAGTCGGATCAACCTCTCCCATACCCCCCCATGGTGGGCTCCAGAGGGAGGGTTGAATGACCATGTCACTCCTTCCTTCAGTAATTCATTTTGAATCTTGCTGTGATCCAGCTCTTTCATAGCTTCCCCTAGCTCTCTGTGTGTTCCAACAAAGTTGGTGCCATTGTCTGTTCTGATACTTGTTACTGGGCCCCTTCGACAGATGAACCTGCGCAGGGCATTGATGCAGGAATCAGTATCCAGATAACTAGCAACTTCTAGATGGACAGCTCGACTCACAAGGCAAGTACAGATCACACCATACCGCTTCACATGAACGCGGCCTCGCTTCACCTCTATGGGGCCGAAGTAATCTATGCCCACATGGGTGAAAGGCGGCAAATCAGGTGACACCCGATCTTGTGGAAGGTCGGCCATCTTCTGTTCTCCAGCTCTAGCTTGCATCCGCCTGAAAAAGACACAGCTCTTAAGGATCTTCCTTGCTAAAGAGTTGGCACAGGGTATCCAATATCGCTGGCGAAGTCTAGAAAGCATGTGACCTCTCCCAGAGTGGCCAACCTGATCATGGATATGGAGTAAGATCAGTCTAGAGATGTAGGAGTCTTTTGGCAGGATCATAGGATTCTTTAGTTCCGTAGGCATAGCAGCTTTGCTTATCCTTCCTCCTACTCTCAGAATGCCATTGTCAACAATTGGATCAAGCTTACAGATTGAGCCACTGCTCTTGGCACATTGTTTTCCTTTCACAACTAGTGCAATTTCTTGTTTAAAGTGCTGTCGTTGTTCAAATCGGATGATGACCTTTTCTGCTTCATCTAGGTCATCCACAGACAGACTTTCTTTTCCAAACATCAGTTTGAACTTGTCAATTTGTTCCTTCAGTGAGTTTGTCAGACTCTGATCTGAATCAGTTTGAGAGAGAATTTTCCTTTTCTGGCTTAACTGTAGAAGACGTTTCTTCAGTTTCAGCATCCAGGCAACTGCTTTCTTCAAGCTGTTCCATGTTGAATAGTACTCAATCAGTTTGCTGGTTGGACTCTTTTCTTCCACACTTGTACTGTTTACGATTACGTCTTCCCTCACCTCTGGATCATCCGGAGGGATGGAGTTAAGCTCCTCGGGACTTTCGGCCATTGAGTTTCTGGTTTCTCCAGGAATTCTGGTCCATTGCGCCATCTCTTTGAGTTCAGGAACATTTCAACATGTAATCCTCTTGAGGCATCATCGGCTGGGTTGTGTTTGGAGTTCAAATACCTCCACTGTTTTGCTTTCGATAGGTCACGGATCATAGCAACCCTATTAGCCACAAAGGTATGGAATCTTTTGGTATCACTGCGGATGTATTTTAGCACAGACTGGCTGTCAGTCCAAAAAGTTGACTCCTCAAGTTCAATCTGGAGCTCCAACCTTAACATCCTGTCCACTCGCGCTGCCAATGTTGCTGCAGCAAGTTCCAGTCTGGGGATTGTCATCTGCTTGAGTGGAGTCACCCTTGATTTCCCCAGTATGAATGCAATGTGAACCTTTTCCGTACCGTTTGTGAACCTAAGGTAGCTTCCGTGCCATAACCTTGTTCACTTGCATCACTTGCATCAGGCTTCATACACCTGTCTATCTGGAATCTGGAGAGCTGGTCCAGCTCTGAGAGCCATCTCTGCCATGAAATAGAGTGTTCTTCAGGGATGACTTCGTCCCATCCACACTTTAGCTTGCAGAGCACTTGAAGAATTTGCTTTGCCTTTAATACAAATGGGGCGAGGAAACCTAATGGATCATAAATATAGCTGACAGTTGAGAGAATACCTCTTCTTGTAAGGGGTCTGTTCTTGACAGTGACTCTGAAGGTAAACGCATCACTTTCAATGTTCCATCGGATTCCAAGTGCTCTTTCAACAGGCAGCTTTTCTCTGTCCAGGTCCAGTTCCTTTATCTGCTTGGCTTTGTGTTCATCAGGGATAGAAGCCAGCATAGTGCGGCTGTTGCTGACCCACTTGGTCAATTTGAACCCACCCTGAGAGCACACAACCCTGAGGTTTTTTGTGAGGGCTATGGCTTGTTCTTCTGTGGCCACTGACTTGAGGCAGTCATCAACATAGAAGTTGGACTTGACTGTTTGAATCACCTCTTCATTGTACCTCTCACAGTTGTCTTTCGCAGTGCAAAGTTTGCACAACTTGGAGAGGATATAGCACCGAAAAGATGAACCTTCATTCTGTACTCCTCCAATCTTTTGTTAGTATCACCGTCCGGCCACCATAGGAATCGCAGGAAGTCTAAGTCATCTTCATGGACACGTACTTGATTGAACATTCCTTTGATGTCTGCCATCATGGCAATGTGCTCTAGCCGAAATCTTAGCAAGACTCCTATAAGCATGTTTGCCAGGTCAGGGCCTTGAAGGAGTTCACTGTTAAGAGATGTACCTTTATAGGATGATGAACAGTCAAACACTACTCGTATCGTTCCTTTGCGCTTATGGTGAACGCCGTGGTGTGGTATGTACCATACCTTGCCTTTCTCTCTGAGGAGCTGTTCTTGTGGTACCTTCTCAGCGTAACCTTTTGTTATCATCTCTTCCATGAAGCCTTTGTACTCTGCAGCGTAACCTTTGTCCTTCTTGAACTTCCTGATAATATTTAGAGCCCGCTGCTTTGCCATGTCACGATTGTTTGGCAGGACTACATCTTTTTTGCGAAAGGGCAACGGTAAGTAGTAGTGATGGTCTTTGAGGGTTATGGAGCTTGATACGATCTCCATAAACCTACGATCCTCAGCTGACATCTCACTTTTCTCTTCATACCCTCTCTCAGGGAAGTCATGGTTGTACTGATTTACAAGAAGAACCCCCAGGTCAGCCATTGAGATACGATTGGCCATCACCGTAGGATGCCCAGATTCTTCTGCCATGGTACAATTGTTAAGAGGACCGTTCATCACCCATCCAAAGAGGGTTTTCACTGCATACGGTCCGTTGCCTTGACTATATATGATTTTCCAGGTTTCCATTGCCTTTGGAGCATTTACGCCAATCAGGAGTTCGACGTCGGCGTCAATTTCCTTCAACTGAACCTCTTTCAGGTATGGCCACCTTTTGAGATCTTTGAGTGGGAATATTTTCTCTTGTCACTGGGATCTTATTTTGGGTGTAGACCTTTTGGTAATGCAAGAAATGTGTCACCTTCCACATTGCCAATCTCTAATCCAGATATCTCAAAGCTCTTGGTAGGACTCTCCTGCCCCATTGTGCGTAGCAGAATTTCAGTCTCACTGCCTTTAGCTTGCAACTGCCTCATGAGTCTCTCCGTACAAAATGTTGCTGAGCTACCAGAATCGAGAAATACATAGGTTAACGTAGACTTGCTTCCATTTGCCATCTTTACTTGAACTGGCACATTCGTAAGTGCACAATCTGTACCGGCCCTGGTATCTTCACCAGCTTCCAGTGAAACAAGAGCACTGCTGACAGTCTCCTCCCGCTTTACTGCTCACCAGCTTCCAGTGAAACAAGAGCACTGCTGACAGTCTCCTCCCGCTTTACTGCTACACCCCTCGTATCTGCCTTCAGATATCTAAATCTCTCTCTTCCTTCGATGTTAGTATAGGATAGTGGGGTGCTTTCTTTGACATTTCTGACAGGTCATCCTTCTTTTACATTCTTTGCTTAAGTGTCCTCTCATCAAACAGCCAAAACAAAGGCCTTCTGATCTCAGAAACTCAACCTTGGCTTCGTGTGGCTGTGCCTTCACCTGTTGGCAGTCGATCAGGAAATGCTCACCAGCGCAAAATACACATGAGATACTGGGAGAATCAGAAGGGTAGGTGCCTGGTTTCTTGACTTTGAATGTTTGTTCTTTTAGAGGTTTTTCAGGGTCACAATCTGCCACTACAGCTACTGCAGTGGCAAAGCTGCTTCCCCTACTCTTGGACTTGAACTGCTGCTTAAAGTCAGCTTCTGTTTTGGTTTTAAAAAAACTTTTGTTGGTCAGGGGATCTTGGATATCTCCGTTCAAAGGATCCTGCAGTATTTTGGCCTGTTTTTCCATGAACGTCACAAGGTCACTGAACTGGGCCCTCGGGTGGCTTCTCTCTAAAATATCACATTCTGTAGACCTCCATTTTTCCCTTAGTTTGTAGGGAAGTTTTGACATTATCAACTTTATGTTGGAGGGAAGATTAAGCTCTTCCATGTTCTGTAGGTCTTGCATAGCGTTACAGCATCCTCTAAGAGTGCATAGCCACCCAGTCCCTTTCCATCATCCGGTTTGATGTTTATCCAGTTCCAAGCTTTTTCCATGTAAGCAGTGGTGACTTTGATTTATTGCCAAAGTGTTCCTTTAACAACCTCTTAGCCTCTGCATAGCCTCTTCTGGCTTCCATATGCAGACAACTACGGACCAGATCCTTGGGCTGACCAGAGGTGTACTGTTCCAGGTAATAGAGCCTATCCTGGTGACTGCTTGTCTTATCTTCTATACCATGCTCAAATGCACGCATAAATGGCCTAAAGTTTAGAGGATCACCATCAAACATAGGTATCTCCCTAACAGGGAGTGTGGCCTGTTTGTGCTGTAGTACAAGGAGGTCAGCAATTTCATTCTGCCTTTGCATGACAGTAGAGAGGTTATCATGGCTGGTATTATGGCTGATACCCGCAGTGTTGATTCTGTGTTGATTGCTAGACCTTGATGTTGGGTGCTGAAGGGTGTGGTTTATGACTGTTTTCTGAATAGGTTTTGATGGCTTTGTGGTTGGTTGTAAAACTCTTTGTAGTGGGGTCTTTGGAACTGCACCTAATGCAGCAAACTCAACAGGTGATGGTTCAGGTTCCTTATAGACCTCGGGTTCCTGGTTCTCAAAATAAGAGTTCATTCCATCTTCTTGGCTTAGAAAATGGGCTGCCACAGCATGGGATTGAGAAGTTGAGTCACTCTCCAGGACCTTCAGTTTGGCATTTATATGCTGCTATGTCTATTTCCAGTGCCATTTTTTCCATCCTAACATTCAGTTGAGCTTTCTCCAGTTCCAATGCATGCTTGTCCTGTAATGATGCTTGGCGAGCTAGTAGAGCTGCTCGTTCTGCCTCTGCTTTTAGGCGTGCGGAGGACACTGAGGAAGCAGTCTTAGAATACTTTGTTTTACTTGATGTTTTTGACACATTGGAAATGCTGTCATGTGGTTCAATGAGCGTTTGTGGCTCGATTTCAGCTTTTTTCCATATTTCCACCTCTTTCAGGAAATGTTCATAAGTTCTCATTCTTGGTTGATAATAGTTAATGCTCTCCTGTTCGTGTTCCTCCTCTGTGACCAGCTCTAGCACAGAATCATGAGCATTCTTAAAGTCATTGAGAATAGCATGAAATGCTTCAAGACTCTCATTCACAGTTTCAATGTTTTCCTCCATCAACAAGAAGGGCTTTTATTTCATTCATTTTACGTGTACACACTCCAAGTTTGCCTCTCCGGGCTGCATAGAGTGAATTTAGATGCTCCTCTGCCCTCTCCAGTGGAGTCTTATTTGGGATTTCATCCTCCATCATTCACTTTTAGTTCACTCAATTTACAATGACACAGTTGTTGGTTTTTGATTGTTAAACGTAATGCCCCTTTAGGCCTCCTTTAATGCTTTAAAACAGTCCTCCATTTCAGCATATTGACCCATTTTGAATTGCACATGTGCAAGTTCGGCATTTTATATGCGTTTTAAACATTTCATCCCATTATCAGTTGTCCCTTTAATGAAGTTTAAACACGCATTTGGCTTTAGATCCTTAGATTGCATTCGTTGCATTGCATTTCCACGTGAGGCCAAATATTAGACATAAGATTAGGCTACATTGTGCGTAGGATCTCAGTGTTACCCAAAGTTAAACTTCTTAATTGTTTTCACAACGCTGTGTTTTGAATTCCATTCCCAAGTTTATCAAACATTCCAATTAAAAGCACGTTTGCGCTTCCATAATATGCATGATCAAACAATCGCATTGATCAGGGCAGCTCATTCATTCGCAGTGGTTACTCACGGCTGGCGATTTCTAGGAGTTCAAATCCTTCCAAGCGAGCTGTCCTTACGATTGGAATGCAATTACAAATACAACAATATCCAGCGTGTGTCCGAACCGGAGATTTCCTTCCGATAGTAATCCTTCACAGAGTTTTTTGACTTGATTGTAGTGGCTTCCTTTCATCTTTACCATAGCCACTGCCCAAGCCTGAAGCGGGGTTGTTTGGTACGCATACAGTCCACACTCAAGGTTTCCAAACGGCCAAACATTCAATGACATCCAGGGATATGGTGCAACAAAAATGTTTATTCTTCTTATATCTAACAAATAAATTATTCTCCAATTAACTTAAAGCATAGAAAACTTGATATGGAAAATACATATTATGTCTGTATGTCTGTATGGTCAAAAAACTATACCGCTCCCGCATCTAGCAAGGACTCCCTCTCCCGAAGGCCCAACTTCCTGCCTTTATCCTAACACACTTACCACAATACAATGAATAGGCAAGAGGGGTGGACAAAAACTGAGTTACACAAACAACAAATGAATATATCTCAAATCAGGTAAATATAAATCATAATGATACGTACCTAATATTTCATCATTTACATTTAATATTTAATATATTTACACAAATATACATGGAGCTCCATATGTTCAGTCTTTTACACAAATATGTCCAAATCGGCTCTAACATAGAGTTTAACGTCCCATCCAAAAGATACCACCCTACACATTTAGACCAGAGGAAAGAGTGCCTCCTACTGGCCCTCCAACACCACTTCCAGCAGCATCTGGTCTCCCATCCAGGAACTGACCAGTACCAACCCTGCTTAGCTTCAGAAGCAAGCCAGCAGTGGTATGCAGGGTGGTATGCTGCTGGCTATATTAAAGAGTAACCAGGAATCCACTACTGACGGAATGAGGTCAATATCCTTCCAGGATACCTGGGCCAGGTCGATTTAGAAAGGTCTGCTCGCTGAAGTGTTTTAGGGAGCATTTGACAGAGATGAGGGGTGGTCGTTTAACCGCAGACCCATTATGGACGCAGGCAATGAGTCAGTGATTGCTGAGATCCTGGTTTGATGGCAGCAGAGGTGTATTTGGAGGGCAGTTTGGTTAGGTTGATATCTATGAGGGTGCCCATGTTACCGGATTTGGAGTTGTACCTTGTAGATTCATTGATAATTTCTGTGAGATTTAGGGCATCAAGTTTAGATTGTAGGATGGCTGGGGTATTAAGCATGTCCCAGTTTAGGTCACCTAACAGCACGAGCTCTGAAGATAGATGGGGGCAATCAATTCACATATGGTGTCCAGGGCACTGCTGGGGCAGAAGGTGGTGTATAGCAACAATGAGAGACTTGTTTCTGGAAAGGTGGATTTTAAAAAAAAAAGTAGAAGCTTGTTGTTTGTGCACAGACCTGGATAGTAAGCCTGCAGAGTTCTGTCTGTCTTTGCAGTAGATTGCAACTCCGCCCCCTTTGGCAGTTCTATCTTGTCGGAAAGTGTTATAGTTAGGGATGGAAATTTCAGTGTTTTTGGTGGTCTTCCTAAGCCAGGATTCAGACTCGACTAGGACATAAGGGTTGGCAGAGTGTGCTAAAGCAGTGAATAAAACAAACTTAGGGAGGAGGCTTCTAATGTTAACATGCATGAAACCAAAGCTTTTACGGTTACAGAAGTCAACAAATGAGAGCGCCTGGGGAATGGGAGTGGAGCTAGGCACTGCAAGGCCTGGATTAACCTCTACATCCCCAGAGGAGCAGAGGAGGATTAGGATAAGGGTACGGCTAAAGGCTATAAGAACTGGTCGTCTAGTACATTCGGAACAGAGAGTAAAAGGAGCAGGTTTCTGGGCATGGTAGAATAGATTCAAGGCATAATGTACAGAAAAGGTATGGTACGATGTGAATACAGTGGAGGTAAACCTATGCATTGAGTGATAATGAGAGAGATATTGTCTCTAGACACATTTAAACCAGGTGAGGTCACCGCATGTGTGTAAAGGGTTAACTATTGATCAGGGCTAGAGGCTCTACAGTGAAATAAGGCAAAAGTTACTAACCAAAACAGCAATGGACAAGGCATATTGACATTAGGGAGAGGCATGCGTAGTCGAGTGATCATAGCTCGGTGGGCCGGAGACACGGCGATTCAGACAGCTAGAGGCCGGGGCTAGCAGATGGGCATTCAGGGGACGTTGCGACAGAGGAGCCAGTTGTAGCCCCCTTGTGCTGTTACGTCGGCAGACCAGTTGTCATGGATCAGCAGGGCTCCGTGTGGTAAAAGGGTCCAGGTCAATTGGCAAAATAGGTATAGTGGCCAAAGAATTTGTCCGATGGGCCTCTTCAGCTAACAGTCCGATATGCTCTATACAGCTAGCGGGCCGCGGGCCGCGGCTAGCAGATGGGCATTCAGGGGATGTCGCGACGGAGGAACCAGTTGAAAAAAACCCTCGGGCGAATGACGTCGGTAGTCCAGTCATGATGGGTCGGCGGGGCTCCGTGTCGGCAGTAAAAGGGGTCCAGGCCAATTGGCAAAATAGGTATTGTAGCCCAAGGAGTGGCTGATGGACCTCTTCGGCTAGCCGGGAGATGGGCCTAGCGAAGGCTAGCTCCAGGTTAATTGGTTCTTGCTTCAGGACAAAGACGTTAGCCAAGAGTGGCCACTCGGATAGCAGCTAGCTAGCTGTGTTGATCCAGGTGAAAAGTTTCAGAGCTTGCAGTAGGAATCCAGAGATATGGAGAAAAATAAGTCCAATTTGCTCTGGTTTGAGTCGTGCTGTGCAGACTGGCGAGAGTTGTCCGGGCTAAAGGTAGCTGATGACTGCTAGCTGACTACTAGCTAGTAGCTAGTTAGCTGATTAGCTTCTGTTGGGGGTTCCGGTTTAAAAGTAAAGAAAATAGCAGATCCATACCACATTGGGTGAGGCTGATTGCAGGAGAGTATGTTGATGTTGAGGTTAAGAAAAATATTAAATGCAAAGAAAAAATAAATGCGAAGAAAAAATATATGATGAGTTATTTATATATATATATGGGACACGCCAAGACGAGGACAAAAGACGTCTGACTGCTACGCTATCTTGGAATTCACATGTGATTATAATTATTTAAAAGTGTCGGATCTCCCCCTTTTTAAAAGTGGTAGGACAGATGCTGATTTCCAGATCTTTGGAATTTTATTACATTCCAGGGTTAGATTGAACAGATATGTAAGTGGTTCAGCTATGAAATCCGCTGCCAGATTTAAAAAGCAGGGATCAAGAAGATCAGAACCTGCAGGCTTTCTCTGATCTAAGGATTTCAGGGCTTTATGTACCTCCTGCACTGAGTATGGTAAAAAGTTTGGCCAGCTCTCACTGGTTCATCCACACAGGGTTGTACAGAGACAGAGGACACTGAATCAAACAGCCTACCGGATGATGCAAAGTGCTCATTGAAACAATTCAGCATTTCAGTTTTGTCATATATAGCAACAAAGTCCTTCAATACACATGGCGACAATTCATTAACATTACTGTTTCCAGACATAGACTTAATAGCCTTCCAAACCTTTCTAGGGTCATTATGGTTATCGGTGGTAACAGACATAAAATATTCAGAATTGGCCTTTCTGAGAAGAAAATAACACTTGTTTCGTAACTGTCTAAAAAGAAGCCAATCATCATCAGAACATGATTTCCTTGCTTTAGCCCAGGCTAGATTATGTTTATGAATTATACAAGACAGCTCAGAAGAAAACCATGGATTATCCCGCCCTTTAACTCATAGCCTGTGGAATGGGGTATGTTTGTTTACTATTTGGAAAAAAAACATAATGAAAGAATTTCCAGGCAGTTTCCACATCAGGAATAAAAAGAAAGCCTGCTCATTAAAACTCTTCAGATTTCTCTTACGAATAAAGCGTGGGTTTGCCTTAGGAACCTTAGTATTTCTAACAGCAACAGCAGCACAATGGTCACTGAAATATTGTGGTTGGTGTTTTTTGGCATGATTTATGTGGAACGTTTATCTATCAAATCAATCAGGGTAGATTTATCTGGACATTTGAGAATTGAGTGAGTGGGTGAGTTAATCAACAAGGAAAGATTCATAGAATTACATAACATTTTTAAATCATCAGACACATGCTTTAACCAACACCAGTTGAGATCACCAATCAAGATCATTTCACTGTAAAAAGGTTTAGACGTAAGGTGCATCAGGGAAGAAAATGCATCACCGAGAGCAGTGGGGAGTCTATAACAGCCAATCACAGTTGTACAGAGACCCTTTGAAACCTCAATATTCAAAGCAAGACATTCCAACTGTTTACAAACAGTTTCAACATACAGTTTACAAACACCTTAGCCAACTACATTTAAACTCAGTTTTTCACCATTCCTGACATTTAATCCTAGTAAGAATTCTGTGTTTTAGGTCAGTTAGGATCACCACTTTTATTTTAAGTATGTGAAATGTCAGAATAATAGTAGAGAATTATTTATTTCAGCTTTTATTTATTTCATCACATTCCCAGTGGGTCATAAGTTTACATACACTCAATTAGTATTTGGTAGCATTGCCTTCAAATTGTTTAACTTGGGTCAAACGTTTTGGGTAGCCTTACACAAGATTCCCAAAATAAGTTGGGTGAATTTTGGCCCATTCCTCCTGACAGAGCTGGTGTTACCGAGTGGGGTTTGTAGGTCTCCTTGCTCGCAGACACTTTTTCAGTTCTGCCCACACATTTTCTATGGGATTGAGGTCAGGGCTTTGTGATGGCCACTCCAATACCTTGACTTTGATGTCCTTAAGCCATTTTGCCACAACTTTGGAAGTATGCTTGGGGTCATTGTCCATTTGGAAGACCCATTTGCAACCAAGCTTTAACTTCCTGACTGATGTCTTGAGATGTTGCTTCAATATATCCACATTATTTTCCTACCTCATGATGCCATCTATTTTGTCAAGTGCACCAGCCCCTCCTGCAGCAAAGCACCCCCACAAAATGTGCTGCCACCCCTGTGCTTCACGGTTGGGATGATGTTCTTCGGCTTGCAAGCCTCCCCCTTTTTCCTCCAAACATAACGATGGTCATTATGGCCAAACGGTTCTATTTTTGTATTTTTGCTCCCGGAGCTCCCGGCTAGCCGAAGAAGAAAAACCAGCTAATTCTTGTTCTACAATATCTCTTTTGCTAATTTGCCTGGACCCTTTACTGCCGACACGGAGCCCCGCCGATCCATCACAACTGGTCTGCCGATGAAATCACATCGGACGATTACAACAGGCTTTTCCGTTGTGATATCGCCGAAGACCCATCTGCATCCCCCGGCCCGCTAGTTTTCTGAACGCCGAGTCTACTGCTTGCCTAGCGTAGTTGCGACTACCGAATGGCTCCCTACCTGGTTAAATAAAGGTGAAATTAAACAAATATCAAAAAAGAATAAGTTGGCACCTCTGTTTAATAACTTTGCACGGCTTCTCTTTTTTGAGACCTACTGCAAGGGAAAGTCAGTGCACAAAGCAATTCCACAAAAATTTTCATTTTCTCTGAGAGATGTAAGAAATAGAGGCCAAGGAAAGGTAAGGGGAGAGAGGGACAGTGTCTATGTGTGAGTGTATGTATGTATGTATGTATGTGTGTGTGTGTGTGTGTATTTTGGGTGTAGAGGTCCATTGAGAAAACGGGTTGGGGATTGTTGGACTGCCTTTGACAGTCAGGTGGCGAGCGAGGAGGAGGAGCTTGGACGAGACACTCTGCGGAGGGAAAGCTGAAGGCCAGCCAGAGATAGGATTACTTTGGTAAACTTCAAATAAAGGTGTGCAAATAGTGATTTTTTTTTTTTTTTAACCGAGTTGAGGGAGACCCGCGATCTTTACATCAGCAAAACAAAATAGTTTGCACTACACAACAAGGACATTTTGGATTTAATCAACCATAAATGAATAGTTTATTAGTAGGTTAACATCTACTAGTCACAGATAAATGACATGACTCCGATAGACTGCAGATAGGTACTTATCACAGCGGGAGGTCGTTCCTTCTTTTGCTAGATCAAAAGTGGTTCCTGCTGCGTCCCGACAACGTAGAAACAAACCGTTTCTACTTCGCAATGCTCGTCAGTGGCCAACAACTTGACTTTGAGCCATTTCAGAGCGCATAAACCCCCACTTGGGGGAGCCAACAGGAGTGACAAGAAAAATAAAAAAGAGGGCATTTTCTCCCTACATCCATGGTTAAATGGCATAGACACACTGTAAGCACATAAACACAAAGACATACACTACCAGTCAAAAGTTTTAGAACACCTACTCATTCAAGTGCTTTTCTTTATTTGTACTATTTTCCACATTGTAGAATAATAGTGAAGACAAACTATGAAATAACACAAATGGAATCATGTAGTAACCAAAAAAGTGTTAAACAAACCTGAATGTATTTTAAATTTGAGATTCCTCAAATAGCCACCCTTTGCCTTGATGACAGCTTTGCACACTCTTGGCATTCTCTCAACTAGCTTCATGAATGCATTTCAATTAACAGGTTTGCCTTCTTAAAAGCTAATTTGTGGAATTTCTTTCCTTCTTAATGCGCTTGAGCCTATCAGTTGTGTTGTGACAAGGCAGGGGGGGGGGGGTATACAGAACATAGCCCTATTTGGTAAAATACCAAGTTCATATTATGGCAAGAACAAATTAAATAAGCGAAGAGAAACGACAGTCCATCATTACTTTAAGACATGAAGGTCAGTCAATACGGAACATTTCAAGAACTTTGAAAGTTTCTTCAAGCACTATGATGAAACTGGCTCTCATGAGGAGGAAAGGAAGACCCAAAGTTACCTCTGCTGCAGAGGATAAGTACATTAGTTACCAGCCTCAGACATTGCAGCCAAAATAAATGCTTCAGAGTTCAAGTAACAGACACATCTCAACATCAACTGTTCAGAGTAGACTGTATGAATCAGGCCTTCATGGTCCAATTGCTGCAAAGAAACCACTACTAAAGGACACCAATAATAAGAAGGGACTTGCTTTGGCAAGAAACACGAGCAATGGACAATAGACCGGTGGAAATTTGTCCTTTGGCCTTTAGTCCAAATTGGAGATATTTGTTTCCAACCGCCGTGTCTTTGTGAGATGCGGTGTGGGTGAACGGATGAACTCCGCATGTGTATTACCCACCGTAATGCATGGAGGAGGAGGTATTATGGTGTCTTAACCAGCCATGTCTTAACCACACAAGTAGCGTGATAGAGCACATTGACTCATTAAAAGATGTGTCAAGTTTTAAGGACCAACACACACGGCGACCTGCGTGCTGCATGTTTCACAAAACCACCTCCTCACATTCAGCCTCTCTCTCCTCTGTCATCCTCTCAGGCATCCCGAGGGTGGCCCAGTGTAAGTTCTCCCTGCCCCTCCGTCTGGTCTGCTGCCCCTCCGCCCCCTCCAAGAACGCCAAGTATAAGATCACCGTGGATACCAACAAACCGCCGGTCAACCTCAGTGAGGTCTTCCCAGGTAACAGACCATAGAGATCTACCTGAGTCATCCCAGAACTTGGTCTGTACCATTTAGATATCTACATGTCCTGTTCTCCACTGGTCCCCTGTACACCCAGGGATAGTGGGAGAGTGGTGTACCGTGACAATAGTGGTTAAATTTTAAGTCTGCTTGTCTTCGATAGTGTCAACTGCATGACAGTGAGTGGCATGTATTTGCCCTGGAATGGAGAGTGAGTGATATGTATTGATGCTGTTGATAGTGTTAGTGTGAATCTAGTCTACCTGCTGTTGGTGAGCAGGTCTCAGCCCTGGGAAGCAGCGCTGACTATCAGTCATTATCTGGACCTGGGCATGGCGTCTCCTACCACACAGGACCCCTGTCCCAGATTAGATGCATGAAGATAGTGTGTGTGTATGCGTGCGTGCGTGCGCGCGGTTCTGTGGGTAGATAAAGAACAATGTGATGTGCTCTCTTCACGTTGGCTGGCGTCCTGAGGAGAGATAAGCTGCCATATCTCTGTCTGACATCCCATCACTGGAGACCCCACTGTACTGGCCCCTGAGAACCTCAGAGACAGAGTGTGTGTGGTAGGGAACCCATACCATATCTCTGCCTGACATCCCGCCACTAAAGTCCACACTGTACTGGTCCGTGAGAACGTTAAGTCTGTGTGTGAATAATGGGTTATTGTGGTGTTTCAGGGGACTGTTTTCATTTATGTGCCATAATCAGATATCTGTATCCTTGACCAATGGACTCTAGTTCCTATTGTTCTCACTAAATGTCCCCCTCTGTGTTGTAGACTTTCTGGAGAAGTCTGAGGACAAGGAGGGAAACGCTCTGGCCTTCCACTTCCTCTCAGGGCCCAGAGTCACTGTAATGGCCTCCAAGACCTCCCGTGAGTACACACACACGCAGCATCCTCTAGCACTTGGTTGATGTGGAGTTGAGCATTATCTGCCTCCCTCTCTCTCCCCTCCTCCCTTCTACCCTCTCCAGAGCGCTACCGTATCCAGAGTGAGAGTTTTGAGGACATCTGGCTGGTGGCTAAGGAGCTGGTGCAGCGCTTCGACCGCCACTTTGCCAAGCAGGGAGTCAAAGACTTCAGAAACAGCTTTGCAGGCCCTATACCTCTGGCTGAGTACTTTGAGACTGTCGACCACCACTTTGAGGTGTGTAAGGAACACAGACACACTGTCTCACACACAGTCATGTGTTGTGTTTCTTGGTACAGCTTTTGTCTGCAGTGTTAGAAAAACATTGTGTGTGTGTGTACATATAGCTGCGTGTGAGTGCAGAGAAGTACCAGGACCTCCTGTCAGAGCGGGCGGTCCAGTTCAGAGCCATCCAACGCCGTCTCCTGACCCGCTTCAAAGACAAGACCCCCGCCCCCCTACAGAACCTAGACACACTGATGGAGGGCACCTACCGCCAGGTCAGACACACACACAGTAGACCAGGACACACTCAGGCATGCACATAGCATTTAGAAACATGATGAAAGGAGAGTCTCTCTCCCCTCCCTTCTTCCCTCTCTTTTGTGAGGTGTTGATTCTTCCCTACCTCACACCATATGGTGATTTTCACACACACACACACACACACACACACACACACACACACACACACACACACACACACACACACACACACACACACACACAGAGTAATGAGTGCACTAGTGTTGATTTACAGAGTGATGGGCCTACACTGCAGATTTATGCACTTCCTGCTACAACTGAGGTGCTAGCTCCCACCCTATGGTATACTTATAGCAGACAAACACTGCCTTGACCACACACACACAGGAATACACACATAATGCCATGACCACACACAGGAATACACAAACATACACACCCATGCTTGTGCAGACACACACACACGCACATACACTGTAAGCACATACACACAAAGACATACAGTACCAGTCAAACGTTTTAGAACACCTACTCATTCAAGGGTTTTTCTATATTTTTTTTGTATTTTCTACATTGTAGAATAATAGTGAAGACATCAAAACTATGGAATCATGTAGTAACCAAAAAAAGTGTTAAACAAATCAAATATAATCTATATTTGAGATGTTTCAAATAGCCACCCTTTGCCTTGATGACTGCTTTGCACACTCTTGGCATTCTCTCAACAAGCTTCATGAGGTAGTCATCTGGAATGCATTTCAATTAACAGGTGTGGTTTCTTAAAAGTTAATTTGTGGAATTTCTTTCCTTCTTAATCCGTTTGAGCCTATCAGTTGTGTTGTGACATGGTAGGGGGGGTAAACAGAACACAGCCCTATTTGGTAAAAGACCAAGTCCATATTATGACAAGAACAGCTCAAATAAGCGAAGAGAAACGACAGTCCCATCATTACTTTAAGACATGAAGGTCAGGCAATGCGGAAAATTTCAAGTGCATTCGCAAAAGCCATCAAGCGCTATGATGAAACTGACTCTCATGAGGACCGCCACAGGAATGGAAGACCCAGAGTTACCTCTGCTGCAGAGGACAAGTTCATTACAGTTACCATCCTCAGAAATTGCAGCCCAAATAAATGCTTTACAGAGTTCAAGTAACAGACACATGTCAACATCAACTGTTCAGAGGAGACTGAGTGAATCAGGCCTTTGTGGTCGAATTGCTGCAAAGAAACCACTACTAAAAAGGACACCAATAAGAAGAAGAGACTTGCTTGGGCCAAGAAACATGAGCAATGGACATTAAACTGGTGGAAATGTGTCCTTTGGTCTGGAGTCCAAATTGGAGATTTTAGGTTCCAACCGCTGTGTCTTTGTGAGACGAGGTGCGGATGAAGGGATGTTCTCCGCATGTGTATTACCCACCGTAATGCATGGAGGAGGATGTGGGGGTGCTTTGCTGATGACACTGTCTGTGATGTATTTAGAATTCAAGACACTTAACCAGCATGGCTACTACAGCATTCTGCAGTGATACACCATCCCATCTGGTTTGGGCTCATTTGTTTTTCAACAGGACAATGACCCAACACACCTCCAGGCTGTGTAAGGGCTATTTTACCAAGAAGGAGAGTGATGGAGTGCTGCATCAGATGACCTAGCCTCTACAATCCTCAGACCTCAACCTAATTGAGATGGTTTGGGATGAGTTGGACTGCAGAGTGAAGGAAAAGCAGCCAACAAGTGCTGAGCATATTTGAAGATTCAAATATAAAGAATATTTTGATTTGTTTAACACTTTTGGTTAATATGTGATTCCATATGTGTTATTTCATAGTTTTGATGTCTTCACTATTGTTCTACAATGTAAAAAAAATAAAAATAGTAAAAATAAAGAAAAACCCTTCAATGAGTAGGTGTACTAAAACTTTTAACCGGTAGTGTATACATGCGCACAAACACAGACACACACACACATCCTTCTATCTCTGTCGTCTAGGCTCGTCTTATCGCCTGGTTAGACATTATTTACTAATTCGGGAGATGGGCTGTAATAAGAATGTGGGAGCGTTTGTGTCTTTCTCTTGCTGTGTGTGTGGGGGGAGCCTTCCTTTTTAAATGATGATTAAACAAAGAAACCTCATTAGAAACCTCTGTATGGTTGGGAGTGTGGGACAGTGTGTTTGTGGTGTCATTATACTGTGTGTGTGTGTGTGTGTGTGTGTGTTTGCCTTGATTTGAAGTTCCCAATGTGAGTGTGTGATGTGTATGTCGGGTGATGAGTTCCAACTGTGTGTGGATTACTGTATTAGTTCTGTGTGAGTGCGTGTGTGCGTTTTTGAGTGGTGTAGACTGTCTGACGTTGACAAGTGATGGTCCCTTGCCGTCACTGTTTACAGTAGGGGCTCGTTTGGTGAGGCACTCTTTAACGCTGTTCATTAGCTCTCCTACGGCTCTGGGAGTGGGTGACATCATTACATCATTAGATATTTAATGTGTCAGTACTTAACCATTACTCCTATCTGAGTAGAACCATGCAGAGCTCACACTGTAGATGCACTCCCCATAAGGTCCACTACGAGGTGTACTCATACCCTCACCGTGAGGTTCAAAACTGGTACAAAACTGGTACAGTTTTAAAGGGACACTTACCTTACAAACTGGGATCAGTGTTCACGTTTTGAAGGGTCCAACGTTCACTTTTTTTTCTCACTGGCCTGATTTGGGCAAGGTGGCCAAAAATCTACTGTCCTGAACTGAATTCCTACTGGCCCGGACATGGTGTAGTTTTTAAATTCATTGGGGGTCATGCAGGTCCTTAAGGTTGACATGTTGTTTCTTCTCTATATCCAGCTATTAATAGGCTATTCAAATAATGTAATAGTTGAAATACATGTTCTAAAATAGTTTTGATTAAACGTGCTTGCTACGCAGCCTGTGCGACTTGGGAGGAGAGGTGCCGCTCTTCCCGGTGAGTTTGACACAGGAGGGAGAGGAAGAGAGGGTAGCCATACAGGCTCGTGCTAATTAGACAAACTTATAGATGCCATAGCTTATCTATTGTTCCAGTTGGTAGTGCCTGTCTTGACGGCATCGAATTGATGTTAAGAAGCTAGCTATGTTAGCCAGCTAGGTACCTAGACTAATTGAGGATATTTTACTGGGCTTTTCTGTCCTTAGGTACAACAACTACATGCAGATTGGTCCTTCTCATTTAACTAACTTAATTCCATCATTTTAATTCCATCTGGCATTGATTAGAGATCTCTCACGTTGCTTGCTTGCTACACATGGAGCTGACTGTAGACAGTGCCACTTTTATTGGGCAACAATAATAACAAACGTGTCTTTTTTACGGGGCGCACGTCATAAAAACTATGTTTTAGAAGTTTGGTGTTTTATTGAATTAAGTATTTCAAATGTCATGGTATATCATTGTGTGTAGCATGGATCATTTCATTTAGACGAAGCCTTTTATTGTTCAAATTAGCCTATGAGTATTATTCAGATATTAAAATAACCAGGCCCATCCCTAACTATAATATTGTAACGACCCTGGGTTTATAAGTGCGGATATCGACTCTGCTGCACGAGCATCCTTTAGAGCATGCGGCACAGTCGATAGCGCGCCGGACCTTGGGCTCGAAGGTCGAGGGTTCGAGACCTGCTCCCTTCTGTTTCATTACAATATGTATTAAAAACCTGTGTAATATATTTTAGCAATGTAAGTCATTGCATTAATTGCATACATTTTTTGTTTCTAAAGTATGTCGTTTTGACAATGCTGTTCGTGGCAGATATCTGTCTAAATGTACTGCATGTCCCAGTGCCAGCTAATGCTATTATTATATCGGTGTCTCTTTGTTTCGCTAATGCTAGTTGATGCTGTCCCAGCGCTGCTGCCTGTCCCCTAGCATTACTAGAGCCCGGAGTGATTCTCTCTATACAGTATTACTCCCTAGTCTGTCTAATGTGCTCCGGTGTCAGTCAGTCCCGCTTCCCGCCAGTGCCTGCCACCCACCGTTGATTCGGGAAGTTTCTGACACTTTATACGTGCTGTAATGTATACACCCAATAATGGACTCTATCGACGGTCTACTAGGAAGAGTGATGCACGCGTCAAATAAATTATTCATATCTCTGGGTGGGTATGGTTTATATAGCCCTTCTGAAGGTCTGTGAGCTATGGTGGTTCTCACAAACTCAGCGCTTTAGTTACAACAAGGGTTGTCAGTCATGAGTCTTCATCTTTTGACATGCCAAATGTGATTTTAAATGACTGGGGTTAAAAGTTGTTTTTAGCTACAGTACATGCCTTATTGTGCTTAGTCAGGGATAGTACACTCAAATGACAATTTTGCCTAATATTATGGATACCAAGAAAGTAGTCTGTGGACCCAGAGACTCAGCAAGTGGTAGATGAGGTACATGTGTACTTTGGATGAACTAAGTGCAGCATCATCGAATGTCAGATTGGTAAATATAATGCATCTTATCTGTGGCCAGGCTGGGCTTTCGGTTAGGGGATTTCCCCTCATTAATGTTTGTATGTTGTTTGTCATCGAGAGAACAGAGATACTATGAGAGGCCTGTGTGATTTCTCTGCTCTAGTGTACATTCATATAGAGGGGGATTATATTTCCTTTGTTCATTATTTCCTCATCTCTTCCTCCTATATTTTATTCATGAAGGCCAGATGCGGCCTGCTCTATAATGTGTACGTGAGCTGGCCAGAGGTGTCTGTTTCCTCCACTTTTTATTCTCACTACTTTAAAATACGTTACTCATCCTGGCCCCACGGTTTATAGTTCAGCCTGGCTCACCCTTTAAGTCTCTGTTTGATTAATCTATGGCAGGTATGGAGAGGTTAGCCAGGGGGCTATCTTAGCCTAGCCTTAGCATTCCTGTTTTTCTCCTCTGCTGTTGATCTCTGAGCGAAAGCACACTGCTGTCACTCGGGACCGGGAAAGACATTTCTGGGTGGGGGGTTGCAGAGGGGAAGGAGGGTGTGATGAGTGAGGGGGGAATATCAATATTTGCCTAGTGTTTATCTCCGGTGAAATGGCCACGGTGTTAGCGTTAGCGCACTATCCTAGCGGACCGCGGCACTAGCTGTCTGGGAGCTGAGTTTGAGTTGAGCGGAGGCTCTCTGTAATTAGCAGTTCAAAAGCAGGAGGTGGGACGCTTTAGTTTTGACGGACAGTCCGCTCGGGGGCCTCTCGTTGCAGTAATGGAGGCTTCTCTCAGACAGCGGCTGAAGTATCTGTGCCCAAATGGAGCGCTAAACATGGCTAAACACAGATCCCACTGTGTACGTGAGGCCCTCGCGATTAATGGCTGGGGCTCTCTCTGAGCGCTGTGTGTGTCCCTTGAGATGTGTAAATGTGTGTTTCCTCGGTAAAATACCCTGGGGTCAGAAAAAAAAGGAGAAACAGAGGAACTCCCTCAGGTCCTCCTGACCTTTCATCTGCTACACAAACACAGACCGCACCTAAGAGACTGCATTTCAAACTGGCCTTCGAACACACACACAGACACAGGATAAATGAACATGCAGCCTACCCATCATGCACATTTAGGAGTCACTGGGGCCCCTCCTCTATGAATGTCTACCATATCAATGAATGACTGTCTTTCATATAGCTGACTGACATATAGGCATGTGTGTGTAAGCATGGGGGACAGATAATGATTGATATAGAGGAGTGTGTGTGTGTGTGTGACGCAGGCAAGCATCTGGAAAAACCTGTCTTTTATAAATGTGATGTCATATGGAAACCAGCGTTGTGTGGAGATAGTATTGTTACTGTTGGGAGATCATTCTTATGGTCGTCTCGTAAAAATGTCTGAAGATGGGCATATCAGGGTACTCCTGTAGGATTTAACATTTTCATTGCAAGGCCCATAAATAAATAAATACCTTTCTATGTACAATACATTGAAATAGTATTTAAATCAATGTTAAAAAAAAGTATAGAAAGAGATGGAAATGTCAATGTTCATGGAGACCTACACCTCTGTACTGTATGCATACATAAAGCAGAACAGTGTTTTGGGGCTAATTCCTCATGGATCATGGCCAGACAGAGATCAGCCTCTGGTTTTAAATACTGTGTCACTTCCTGTACCTCTTGGGTCAGAAGAACGTCATCATGAAAAAGGCTTTTGTTTGCTTACACCCAGTCTAGAGAAGGCACTGTTTAGTGTCTTTAGTGGTGTCTGTGACCAGATACTCAAAGAAATATCTATGATGTAAAAGAGTGTTTGCCACACAGACTAGGGTACGTCCTAAATAGCACCCTATTCCCCATTTAGTGCACATTTAGTGCACTACATAAGGAATGTGTTGCCATTTGGGACACCGATTAAGGGTGTGTGCGTGCGTGTTTGTGTGCGTCGTCTCCTGCCCCCTCAGGCCATACACAGCAGGAGGGAGAGAGGAGAGGGCGTGGGACTGGGGTGCTTTATCTGAGAATGTCAAATCCCTGAGAGGAGCCACAGCAAAGCCCATCTCTGCCAGTCTGCACAATCCCCTCACACACACACACACACCACCCTCCTTCTCTGTTCTCATGGAGAAGGCCCAGGTGTTTGCCCAAAGGCAGATAGAGATGGGCGCTAGAGAAGGTCTGAGGTGTACTGTACCTACTTGTAATGCTTCTATCTGTGGGACTCCCCTGGGTGTGGTGGACTTTTATCACAAACATTTCTGGGTGTATTACTGGTGAGGGAGAGAGAGCCACCCACCTCTGTCCTCTTCTCCTTTCCTTCATGACCACATGAGATGAAATCAAAGGCGTGTCAGTCAATCCAGTTCTAGTGTTTTCAATTCAATCTGTTTTATTGCGCCATTGCGTGTGACTATGTAAAACCTGTTAGAACATAGATGGACATCACCATACAGAACTACATAGCAGGATAGCCAGTTGAATATCTTTCTTGGGGTTATCTGGATATTTTTGAATGTTCAGTCCCTTGTTTCTTACCACATCACATTCTACTCTGTTGCTTAGAACACAGCAGCCATTAAATAAGCTAGCCATATTGGCTGGCCCACTAAGTGTCATAGAGATTAGCCCATTGTCTTTCCCCCTGGGCTTTATTAATCAAGGAATGTGTCATTTCCAGTCTATTCTAGTCGAGTTCCACAGTATACCATTAGCCCAGAGTCATTTCCATGTGCTTTAATGACTAAATGGAATTTATCCAGGTTCCCTACACTTCCCTGCACTCAACAGCTATCATTTCTCCAGTAAGTTCTATGCTTTCAATTTCTTATCCCAAAGTAATTTTCCCTGCACTTAAACTAAACTGGGCCATTTTCCCAGTCCATTCTGTCCACTCTACATCTATGTCATTATCTCCTAGTGTGTTTTTCCTCTCCGGCTAAAGAATGTCATTTCTCCTCTCAGTGAGGGAGGGCTTAGCACATGCCACAGGCCCAGTGTTCCTCTGTGTTCCACAAGTTTAGAACCCTAATCTCATTGTGTCTGCTGAGGGGCTCTTAGCGGCCTGAGTGGAGAGGGGATTCCACACTGTAATAGAGCATGCCTTCTCCCACTGGTCCTTTGTTATTAGCCTCTCCGAGGTTAGCCACCAGCTAACGGGATTATTCACACGGTGTAATTAAAGTGAGAAGCACTCACACACACTCCTGTACACCGGCAAGCACGCACGGACGCACAAGCATACACACACACCCTCGCCTCCACCACAGGTGCTCATTATCCCCGGGCCCACAGAGGCTCGTTATTGGGGTCTTTTGGGGATGTCTCACTCTGATGTATGTCCCACAGAGCTGGGCTCCAGGCACCACTAAAACCCCCTTATCTCCAGGAGGCCCTTGTCCTCCAGTCATACATCGCTCACTCTCACTATGCACTGTTTTCATTCAATTATATATTTTTGTTACCATATCATAAGTGTTATATTTTAGTCATATATTAACACTGAAGTGTCACATTGAAGTGGGATAAACCTTGCGCGCACATACTCCAGTGTTGGCACCAGCAGTGTTTTCTATCGCTCAGCTAGCACTCAGCTTTCCGTGTCACGGCCCTCTCCTCTTGATTCTGAGAATTCAATGGCAGGACCAGAGATACTTGGGAAATGGGTCAATGACTGTGTTTCTGAAAATATATACTGCTGGATAGTCTTCAGCAGATTGTGTGTGTCTGCGTGCGCAATAAAACATTTGAACTGTGTGTGGAGTTTTTCAGACAGATATGATTTACCGAATCCATGTACATATGTATCAACAGACCGCTTGTGTTAAAGCTGTACATCATTTACCTCGTTGGCTTACCTCATTCACCTGTGTACCTGTTAGCTCCATCACGACAGTCCTCACAGACTTCCTAAGGAAACGCAAGGGATTATGGGTGATGTCATGAAAACGAAGCGCTTCAGTACAGTATGTGAACCCACACCACCTTCCTCTCTCCTGGGAGGGAGACACACACACACACACAGTGCCAGTGGCTAGCAACATTCTCCATCTCTTCTCTTGAGACATACATACGTGCGTAGGTAGGTAGGTAGGTTGGAGTCGAGGTAGGTAGGTAGGTAGGTAGGTAGGTAGGTTGGAGTCGAGGTAGGTAGGTTGGAGTCGAGGTAGGTAGGTAGGTAGGTAGGTTGGAGTCGAGGTAGGTAGGTAGGTAGGTAGGTAGGTAGGTAGGTTGGAGTCGAGGTAGGTAGGTAGGTAGGTAGGTTGGAGTCGAGGTAGGTAGGTAGGTTGGAGTCGAGGTAGGTAGGTAGGTTGGAGTCGAGGTAGGTAGGTTGGTTGGAGTCGAGGTAGGTAGGTAGGTAGGTTGGCTGAGGTAGGTAGGTAGGTAGGTAGGTTAAAGCCGAGGCAGGTAGGTAGGTAGGTAAGGCAGGTAGGTAGGTAGGTAGGCAGGTAGGTAGGTTAAAGTCGAGGTAGGTAGGTAGGTAGGTTGAGCCGACACGAGGTAGGTTGGAGGGCAGGTTGGGTCGAGGTAGGAGGTTGGTTGGGAGTCGAGGCAGGCAGGCAGGCAGGTTGGAGTCAGGTAGGTAGGTTGGAGTCGAGGTAAGTAGGCAGGCAGGTAGGCAGGCAGGCAGTTTGGAGCCGAGGCAGGCAGGCAGGTAGGTAGGTAGGTTGGCCGAGTCGAGGCAGGCAGGTAGGTTGGAGCCGAGGCAGGCAGGCAGGCCGGGAGCAGGGCAGGTAGGCAGGCAGGTTAAATCCCAGGCAGGCAGGCAGGTAGGTAGGCAGGCCGGAGCCAGGCAGGCAGGTTGGTTAAATCGAGGTAGGCAGGCAGGCTGGTTAAAGTCCGAGGCAGGTAGGCAGGTAGGCAGGTTGGAGTCCAGGCAGGCAGGTAGGTAGGTTAGATCAAGGTAGGCAGGTAGGCAGGTAGGCAGGTAGGTTAGAGCCGAGGCAGGTAGGTAGGCAGGTTAGGTAAAGGCAGGCAGGCAGGTTGGAGCCGCAATAAGTAGGTAGGCAGGTTGGAGCCGAGGCAGGTAGGTTGGTTAGTCGAGGCAGGTAGGTAGGCAGGTAGGCAGGCAGGCAGGCCGGAGTCAAAAGGCAGGCAGGCAGGCTGGAGTCTAGGCAGGCAGGCAG
Source organism: Oncorhynchus masou masou (assembly GCF_036934945.1). Lineage (NCBI taxonomy): Eukaryota > Metazoa > Chordata > Actinopteri > Salmoniformes > Salmonidae > Oncorhynchus > Oncorhynchus masou. The sequence continues at coordinate 64,727,627 of NC_088240.1, forward strand.
GTAGGTTGGGAGCCGACGAGGCAGGTTAGCCCACGCAGGCAGGCAGGCGAGGTTAGATCGAGGTAAGTAAGTTGGTTAAGCCGAGGCAGGCAGGCAGGTTGGTTGGAGCCAAGGCAGGTAGGTTGATCGAGTAAATAGGTAGGTAGGTAGGTAGTAAGGTAAGTAGGTAGGTAGGTAGGCAGGTAAGTTAGGTCGGGAGCCGAGGTAGGTAGGTAGGTTGGAGTCGAGGTAGGTAGGTTGGTTAGAGCGAGGTAGGTAGGTAGGTAGGTTGGTTGGAGTCGAAAATAGGTAGGTAGGTTCAGGTAGGTAGGTAGGCAGGTTGAGTCGGTAGGTAAATAGGTAGGTTGGTCGAGGTAGGTAGGTAGGTAGGTAGGTAGGTAGGTTGGAGCCGGGTAGGTAGGTAGGCAGGTTGGATCCGAGGCAGGTAGGTAGGCAGGTTGGAGCCCACGGTAGGTAGGTAGGCAGGTTAGATCGAGGTTGGTTGGAGCGAGGTAGGTAGGTAGGTAGGTTAGATCGAGGTAGGTAGGTAGGTTAGATCGAGGTAGGTAGGTTAGGTTGAGTCGACGAGGTAGGTAGGCAGGTTAGGATGGTTGGAGTCGAGGCAGGTAGGTTGGTTAGATCGAGGTAGGTTGGTTGGATCGTAAGTAGGTAGGTAGGTTGGTTGAGCCGAGGTAGGTAGGTAGGTAGGTTAAAGCCCACGAGGTAGGCAGGTTAGGTCGCCGACGAGGTAGGTTAAAGCCCACGAGGTAGGGGCAGGTTGAGCCCACGAGGCAAGTAGGTAAGCAGGTTGGATCGAAAAATAGGTAGGTAGGCAGGTTAAAGCAAAGGCAGTAGGTTGGTTAGAGCAAAGTAAGTAAGTAGGCAGTAGGCTGTTGGGTTAGGCCGAGGTAGTAAGTAAGGTAAGGCTCGCCCACGTAGGCAGTTAGGTAGGTTCGAGTTAGGTTGGTTAAATCAAAGTAAGTAGGTTAGTTAGTTGGTTGGTTAGTCGAGGTAGGTAGGTAAGTTAAGCCGCACGAGGTAGGCAGGCAGGCTCGAGCCCACGAGGTAAGGCAGGTTAAAGCCCACGAGGCAGGCAGGCAGGTTAAGCCCACGAGGCAGTAAGTAAGTAGGCTAAGCCAGCGAGGCAGTAAGGCAGGCCGAGCCCACGAGGCAGGCAGGCAGGCCGAGCCCACGAGGCAGGCAGGCAGGCTTAGCCCACGAGGCAGGCAGTAAGTAGGCCGAAATCACGAGGCAGGCAGGCAGGCCGAAATCACGAGGCAGTAAGGCAAGAAATTAAATCAGCCCAAGGCAGGCAGGCCGGTTAAATCCACGTAGTAAGGCAGGCCGGGAGCCCACAGGCAGGCAGGCAGGCCGGTTAGCCCACGAGGCAGGCAGGCAGGCAGGTAAGGCAGGCTGAGCCCACGAGGCAAGGTTAAGCCCACGCAAGCAGGCAGGCAGGCAGGCTGTTAGCCCACGAGGCAAGTAAGCAGTAAGCAGGCAGGCAGGCAGGCAGGTAGGCAGGCTGGAGCCCACGAGGCAAGTAAGTAAGCCCAACAGCAGGCAGGCAGGCTAAGCCCACGGCAGGCAGGCAGGCAGGCAGGTAAATAAATTAGCCCAATAGGTAGTTGGTAAGCCGACGAGGCAGGCAGGCAGGTTGGAGCAGGCAGGCAGGCAGGCAGATAGGCAGGTTGGTTGGAGCCGAGGCAGGCAGGTAGGTTGCTGGAGCCGAGGCAGGTAGGCAGGCAGGCTGGAGCCGAGGCAGGCAGGCTAGGTGAGCCGACGTAAGTAGGTAGGAAGGAAGGTAGAGCCGACGAGGTAGGTAGGTTGGTTGGAGCCCACGTAGGCAGGCAGGTTGGATCACGAGGTAGGTAGGTTGGTTGGAGCCGACGAGGCAGGCTGGAGCCCACGTTGGTTGGCAGGTTAGAGCGGAGGGCAGGCAGGTAGGTAGGTTGGAGTTGGAGGTAGGTAGGTTGGAGCCGGAGGTAGGTAGGTAGGTTGAGTCGACGTAGGCAGGTTGGAGTCGACGTAGGTAGGTAGGCAGGTTGGTTAGAGCCCACGTAGCAGGCAGGTAGGTAGGTAGGTTGGAGTCGAGGTAGGTAGGTAGGTTGGAGTCGACGTAGGTAGGTAGGCAGGTTGGAGTCGGTAGGTAGGTAGGTAGGTAGGTAGGTTGGAGTCGAGGTAGGTAGGTAGGTAGGTTGGAGTCGACGTAGGTAGGAAGGTAGGTTGGAGTCGACGTAGGTAGGTAGGTTGGAGTCGACGTAGGTAGGTAGGTTGGTTGGTTGGTTGGAGTCGGCGTAGGTCCGTTGGAGTCGACATAACTTGAAAGGCCGCTCAGCAAGGAAGAAGCCACTGCTCCAAAACCGCCATAAAAAAGCCAGACTACGGTTTACAACTGCACATGGGGACAAAGCTCGTGCTTTTTGGAGAGATGTCCTCTGGTCTGATGAAACAAAAATGGAACTGTTTGGCCGTAATGACCATCGTATTGTTTGGAAGAAAAAGGGGGAGGCTTGCAAGCCGAAGAACACCATCCCAACCGTGAAGCACAGGGGTGGCAGCAACATGTTGTGGGGGTGCTTTGCTGCAGAAGGGACTGGTGCACTTCACAAAATAGATGGCATCATGAGGTAGGAAAATTATGTGGATATATTGAAGCAACATCTCAAGACATCATTTAAAGTTAAAGCTTGGTCACAAATGGGTCTTCCAAATGGACAATGACACCAAGCATACTTCCAAAGTTGTGGCAAAATGGCTTAAGGACAACAAAGTCAAGGTATTGGAGTGGCCATCACAAAGCCCTGACCTCAATCCCATAGAAAATGTGTGGGCAGAACTGAAAAACCGTGTGTGAGCAAGGAGGCCTATAAAACTGACTCGGTTACACCAGCTCTGTCAGGAGGAATGGGCCACAATTCACCCAACTTATTGTGGGAAGCTTGTGGAAGGCTACCCGAAATGTTTGACCCAAGTTAAACAATTTGAAGGCAATGCTCCCAAATACTAATTGAGTGTATGTAAACTTCTGACCCACTGGGAATGTGATGAAAGAAATAAACGCTGAAATGTATCCTTCTCTACTATTATTCTGACATTTCATATTCTTAAAATAAAGTGGTAATCCTAACTGACCTAATACAGGGAATTTTAACTAGGATTAAATGTCAGGAATTGTGAGAAACTGAGTTTAAATGTATTTGACTAAGGTGTATGTTAACTTCCTACTTCAACTGTGTGTGTGTGTGTGTGTGTGAGAGAGAGATGTATGTCTCACACACACAGTCCCTATCTGTTTCTGGCTCCGTCTGCCAGCTTAAGGTAACCCTAGACAGCAGAGAGGGAGACCGTGGCAGAGGACAACGAAACAACAACAATCATGCCCTGCCTGTGGCTTTATCTACTGGGACCAGAGGAACTTACTATTGTTGTCCTGTACTGACTATAGTGTTTTGCTCATACGAGAGAATTCCATTGCTTAACATGTATGGTTATGATTTTGGATGCTGATCACTTTGTGTGTGTGTGTGTAAATGTTACTCTAACCCTATGGTCTGTAAAGATTGCTACGTATATTGGCTGCAGCAGCCTGGTTCACGCGACACTGCTTGTTGATAATTCTACTGATTTACCTTCTTTGGCCCCAGTGCATGTAATGAATGAGTGTGTCTGTTTCATGAGCACACACACACACACACACACACACACACACACACAGACAGCATTCCAACAGGCTTATGGCCAATGGTGGAAATGTACTACATAGTATTTTTTCATGAGTGATGATTTGAATCATATTTGTTGAGGATATAGGCTTAACTGCTATCGCAGTTACGTGTGTTTGTGAGTGTGTACAGTGCAGTATGTGCCTTTGCATTTTTGTGCATGCTTCTGTGCGTATGTTCGCTTGTGTATATGTGTCTATGCATGCTTGTGTATATGTGTGTATGCATGCTTGTGTATATGTGTGTATGCATGCTTGTCTGTATGCATGCTTGTGTATATGTGTGTATGCATGCTTGTGTATATGTGCGTATGCATGCTTGTGTATATGTGCGTATGCATGCTTGTGTATATGTGCGTATGCATGCTTGTGTATATGTGTGTATGCATGCTTGTGTATGCATGCTTGTGTATATGTGCGTATGTTTGCTTGTGTATATGTGTGTGTATGCATGCTTCTCTGCGTATGTTTGCTTGTGCATAAGTGTGTATGCATGCTTCTGTGTGTCTCTATGACTGATCACTTCTCCAAAAGCGCTTTCTCCAGAGTCAACATGTCCTGCCGCTGCTCTCTCTTTGCAGTGTGTCTACCGCTTCCGCCACGCAGACCGTTTTATAAGATTACACATATTTACTCTGTAATCAGAGGGAGAAGGCGTGTGTGTGTCGCGACGCCACGGCTAGGATATTTATCTTGAAGTAAATTCCCAGAGTTCACCTCGTTTTTTTTCTCTCCTTCATTTGCTTTTTTTTCTGTTTACTCAGTGTGGCCCGTTCAAAGGAGACCATTGAGAGAAAAGCAAAAGGGCAAATAGTGCTATGTTTGAGCGATGTCGAGACATGGCCGAGGGCTGTGTGCGGGTGCGTCTGTGAGCATGCGTATGAATTTCAGTGTGTGTGGTGTATGGTTATGTGTGTGTTGGGAGGGGAGAGGTAGCAGGACAATGCCCTCACTGTGGCGTTCCTCGGGATTAGCATTAGAAAGGGAGGAGGGGAATGTTAACATTACACTCGTTTGCATTATGGTAGCATTAGCATTTCTTACGTTGACATATCATTAGCATTTTTAGCATCATGCATCTTGTGGTGTTTGTTGTCCTGCTACAGGTCTCTATTTGTCAGACCTCTTCAAAACCTCACAATTTTTGTCATTTACACTGGGACCAGGACCAAGTGTAAATGGTGTTCTCTGACCGTTTGAGCAGACACATGCACATTTGTGGCCTGCTGGAGGTCATTTTGCAGGGCTCTGGCAGTGCTCCTCCCGCTCCTCCTTGCACAAAGGCGGAGGTAGCGGTCCTGCTGCTGGGTTGTTGCCCTCCTACGGCCTCCTCCACGTCTCCTGATGTACTGGCCTGTCTCCTGGTAGCGCCTCCATGCTCTGGACACTACGCTGACAGACACAGCAAACCTTCTTGCAACAGCTCTCATTGATGTGCCATCCTGGATGAGCTGCACTACCTGAGCCACTTGTGTGGGTTGTAGACTCCGTCTCATGCTACCACTAGAGTGAAAGCACCGCCAGCATTCAAAAGTGACCAAAACATCAGCCAGGAAGCATAGGAACTGAGAAGTGGTCTGTGGTCACAACCTGCAGAACCACTCTTTTATTGGGGGTGTCTTGCTAATTGCCTATAGTTTCCACCTGTTGTCTATTCCATTTGCACAACAGCATGTGAAATGTATTGTCAATCAGTGTTGCTTCCTAAGTGACAGTTTGATTTCACAAAAGTGTGATTGACTTACATTGAGTTACATTGTGTTGTTTAAGTGTTCCCTTTATTTTTTTGAGCAGTGTACATACATATACAGTGCCTTGCGAAAGTATTCGGCCCCCTTGAACTTTGCGACCTTTTGCCACATTTCAGGCTTCAAACATAAAGATATAAAACTGTATTTTTTTGTGAAGAATCAACAACAAGTGGGACACAATCATGAAGTGGAACAACATTTATTCGATATTTCAAACTTTTTTAACAAATCAAAAACTGAAAAATTGGGCGTGCAAAATTATTCAGCCCCCTTAAGTTAATACTTTGTAGCGCCACCTTTTGCTTGGGTCGCTTGGGGTATGTCTCTATCAATTTTGCACATCGAGAGACTGAAATTTTTTCCCATTCCTCCTTGCAAAACAGCTCGAGCTCAGTGAGGTTGGATGGAGAGCATTTGTGAACAGCAGTTTTCAGTTCTTTCCACATATTCTCGATTGGATTCAGGTCTGGACTTTGACTTGGCCATTCTAACACCTGGATATGTTTATTTTTGAACCATTCCATTGTAGATTTTGCTTTATGTTTTGGATCATTGTCTTGTTGGAAGACAAATCTCCGTCCCAGTCTCAGGTCTTTTGCAGTCTCCATCAGGTTTTCTTCCAGAATGGTCCTGTATTTGGCTCCATCCATCTTCCCATCAATTTTAACCATCTTCCCTGTCCCTGCTGAAGAAAAGCAGGCCCAAACCATGATGCTGCCACCACCATGTTTGACAGTGGGGATGGTGTGTTCAGGGTTATGAACTGTGTTGCTTTTACGCCAAACATACCGTTTTGCATTGTTGCCAAAAAGTTCAATTTTGGTTTCATCTGACCAGAGCACCTTCTTCCACATGTTTGGTGTGTCTCCCAGGTGGCTTGTGGCAAACTTTAAACAACACTTTTTTATGGATATCTTTAAGAAATGGCTTTCTTCTTGCCACTCTTCCATAAAGGCCAGATTTGTGCAATATACGACTGATTGTTGTCCTATGGACAGAGTCTCCCACCTCAGCTGTAGATCTCTGCAGTTCATCCAGAGTGATCATGGGCCTCTTGGCTGCATCTCTGATCAGTCTTCTCCTTGTATGAGCTGAAAGTTTAGAGGGACGGCCAGGTCTTGGTAGATTTGCAGTGGTCGGATACTCCTTCCATCTCAATATTATCGCTTGCACAGTGCTCCTTGGGATGTTTAAAGCTTGGGAAATCCTTTTGTATCCAAATCCGGCTTTAAACTTCTTCACAACAGTATCTCGGACCTGCCTGGTGTGTTCCTTGTTCTTCATGATGCTCTCTGCGCTTTTAATGGACCTGTGAGACTATCACAGTGCAGGTGCATTTTTATACGGAGACTTGATTACACAGGTGGATTGTATTTATCATCATTAGTCATTTAGGTCAACATTGGATCATTCAGAGATCCTCACTGAACTTCTGGAGAGAGTTTGCTGCACTGAAAGTAAAGGGGCTGAATAATTTTGCACGCCCAATTTTTCAGTTTTTTATTTGTTAAAAGTTTTAAATATCCAATAAATGTCGTTCCACTTCATGATTGTGTCCCACTTCTTGTTGATTCTTCACAAAACAGTACAGTTTTATATCTTTATGTTTGAAGCCTGAAATGTGGCAAAAGGTTGCAAAGTTCAAGGGGGCCGAATACTTTTGCAAGGCACTATATATACATATACACATACGTACGTACGTGTGTGTGTATATGTGTGTATATGTATGTACACTGCTCAAAAAAATAAAGGGAACACTTAAACAACAATGTAACTCAATGTAAGTCAATCACACTTCTGTGAAATCAAACTGTCCACTTAGGAAGCAACACTGATTGACAATAAATGTCACATGCTGTTGTGCAAATGGAATAGACAACAGGTGGAAACTATAATAATAATTTTTCGATACCGATTTATAGGAGGATAAAAAAAGCCGATACCGATTAATCGGACGACGTACAGTGGGGCAAAAAAGTATTTAGTCACCAATTGTGCAAGTTCTCTCACTTAAAAAGATGAGGCCTGTAATTTTCATCGTAGGTACACTTCAACTATGACAGACAAAATTAGATTATTTTTTTTTCCCCCCAGAAAATCACATTGTAGGATTTTTAATGAATTTATTTGCAAATTATGGTGGGAAATAAGTATTTGGTCACCTACAAACAAGCAAGATTTCTGGCTCTCACAGACCTGTAACTTCTTCTTTAAGAGGCTCCTCTGTCCTCCACTCGTTACCTGTATTAATGGCACCTGTTTGAACTTGTTATCAGTGTAAAAGACACCTGTCCACAACCTCAAACAGTCACACTCCAAACTCCACTATGGCCAAGACCAAAGAGCTGTCAAAGGACACCATAAACAAAATTGTAGACCTGCACCAGGCTGGGAAGACTGAATCTGCAAATGTTAAGCAGCTTGGTTTGAAGAAATCAACTGTGGGAGCAAGTATTAGGAGATGAAAGACATACAAGACCACTGATAATATGTAGATATGTATATACACATACATATATGTATATGTGTGTGTATATATACATACACACGTGTGTGTGTGTGTGTATGTATGTGTGTTTTGATATATATTCATCTTTTCACAGAGATTTCCACACAACAATGGTTATATTGATATATTAATTCAGCCACAGAGTTCTGCACATATCAGAAGCCTTGCTAATGTGCCCCAGTGGAGCCCAACCAGCTCTCTCACACACACACACACACACACACACACACACACACACACACACACACTCGCTCCCCATTTCAGGGGTCAGAAACATGTCAGCAGTGTCCTATTTCAGGAAACGTGATCGTGGGGCTAAGTGGAGGGGATAAGTCTTATGGACTTATGTAAACCAAACCATCACACAGTAGAGGGTGGGAGGGAGAGAGACTTATACCGTTGCCTTATTAAAGTGACACCTGCATTTAGATTTTTGTCTGTTATGATGCTGTGTTGGAGAGGGTCTGTAGACGTTTCTCTACTCCGGTCCTCAAGAATGCCCGAGGTTGGACATTCATTTTTTTTCTACCCCCGTTCATCTTCTTCAACTACTTAATTTATAGTGACGCCCTTGATTAGTTGAATGAGGCGCGTTTGTGCTAGGATAGAACAAAAACATGCAGCCAACGGCGCTGCTGAAAGCCTTAGTTTAAAAATACTGCAGTGTACCCCAAACTGATCACGTCCCTTACCTTGTCTAACCTCTAGTCTGGGAGTGGTTTTTGTGTGTGTTTGGGTTTGTGTTTTCCAGTGTCTCTCTCTGTTTGATGCTAATTTGTAGTCAGGATCTGCAATGTTGTGTCTGGCTTAGATTTGATGTCCTTGTTTTTGTCTCGCACACAAACAGATAGACAATGCACGAGTGATTGAGCAAGTACACACACACACACACACACACACACACACACACACACACACACACACACACACACACACACACACACACACACACACACATCCAAGTATCTCACTAGAGTCAATAACTAGCTTTCAAGTCGAGGGATTAGGAAAAAGCTGATGCGTTTTTTGATAAAGAATGTTGATTCTTGGGGGGGGTTAATGCTACAAAGGAACATGAGTACATTTTAGTTGTCTTGTTAGTTTTCCACTATCGTGTTTCAAGCATTGACTTGCTAATCAGGTCTGTCTCTCTTTGGGAAGACGGAACAAAAAGATAGACAAGGCAAGGGATCACCCAATGGACCAGTGGTATTTAGTTTCTGGACAGAGAGTTTGCATCCTGTATTCATGGGTTTATATGTGCAGTATGTGTCTGCTCTTGCCTGATAGTACGCATGTCTATAAATGTGTGTGTGTGTGTGTGTGTGTGTGTGTGTGTGTGTGTGTGTGTGTGTGCAGCCTGGGAGGTGAGTGTGAGCTGTTAATGACAGGCCAGGGGAGTGTGTGTGCTAAAATGACTAGAGAAAAGTCCTGTGTGATTAGAGGCCTCAGTTAGCCTGGCTGAGGCTAAATATGGAAACCGTGTGGAGAGAGACTAAATACTGTCCACTGACTCACACTATTCCAATGACCAATGACAGAGCATCGTCCGAGTATGCTCACTAAGCACTTTAGTAAGTCTGTGTGTAAAAACTGCTGCTCTTTACTTCACTATGTTGTTGACACTATGTCTGTGTGTTAAAACTGATGCTCTTTACTTCACTATGTTGTTCACACCGTGCCTGTGTGGATGTGTTGCAGGTCTGGAACCTTTTTTGACTTTTGTGTGTGTATTGTGAAAGAGACAGTCAGACAGACAGCATTTGAATATGTGTTTGTGTGTGCGAGACGGAGAGTGTGTGCGTGTGCGTGTGTGTGTGTGCGTGTGCGTGCGTGTGTGTGTGTGCGTGTGCGTGCGCGTGTGTGTTTTTAAAACAAGCGAACTCAGCAAGAGGGCCAGCCAGGTCATTCCAACCGGTGTAAAACATGTGCTTCGACTAGTGAGGACAGCTTGAATGAGTTTGAAACACACACTCGCTTTCACACACAACCCTTTGTATATTCACACAAAGCGAAGTCCTCAAACTCCCAGCTGTGATATCAAAACTAGCCCTGTAGGCTAACTTACGCCAGAAACAATTAATTCTTTCACTTCTAAAGAGCCAAGATAAATGTTAAATGAGTCTTGACTGTGTGCGGAGAGTCTCTCTCTTTGGGAGTGAGTGTGTGAGTGTGTGCATTTGTCAGGGTATATTAGTGTGTTTTGATTCAGAGTGTATGCTGGGGTGAAGCCCAGCGGTGTGTGTGTGTGTGTATTTGTCAGGGTATATTAGTGTGTTTTGATTCAGAGTGTATGCTGAGTGTGTGTGTGTGTCTCTGAACGTGTGTCGCGCCACACGGCTGTGTGCTCTTGAGTGCAGTTGTAGTAATTTGTAGCTGGAGAGTCTGTGGTAGAGATTAATGGAAGGGACATTGGAGGGGACAGGATGTGTGTTTGAGAGACCTGCAACCCTGTAGGGGTGTATAGTGGAGTGTTTCATCACCTGGTCTCACACACACATCTCTCTCTACTCTTGTGTGCGCTCCCCCTCCTTCACATTTGGATCAGGCCAACGCCCCATTATCTCATCTCTCGGTGGGCCAGGTTGGAACTACTAAGCACTGGTTACAGGGGTGTTCAAATTTAAACCTTTGAGGTTAACTCCCAGGTTTCTATCAGGAGGCCTGGAGCTATGGTGAGGCCTGCACTTCCCTCACAGTAATCCCAGGCTGGGCGTCTCTCTGGCAGGGTGTGTCTCTAATTGAGCCCCCTGTCTGGAGCAGTAAGGCCGGACCACCCAGACTCATGGGATGAACCAGTAACCTTGGTGGAAGGTGTGTAGGGACCTACTGTAGGGAGGGATGTGGGAGGTAACTGGGCGGTTGTTTGATGTTCTGGTGTCATTCTTGGCTTGTTATGGCGTTTGCACTCTCAATGGATCTGTGTGATGTAATCAATGTTGATTGAAATTTTAAAGTGAGATCATTGAAGTATAGACATTTGAGAGGAATGGTATTGTACTATATGTCTCTTTTGTTTTTTCTTTCTCTCTGTTTCTCTCTCTATGGAAAAGCAACCCCAACAAGCTCTCTGGTCTCACATTCCCTTGTCTTCTCACTGAGAAAGCAAACGTGAAGCCCTGTCTTTGATAGGACTATTTACAACCTTCCCTGGACTATTTTATTACCTGTCTGTGAACAATAATAAAGTCTATGAAACCATAGGCGCACACACACACACACACACACACACACACACACACACACACACACACCTCATGCTGCATTATGATAAAGATAACCATTCACATGGAGTTGAGAATGGGCAAAGAGCCATGGAATGAAGACCCTTCAAATAAATCTGAAAGCTGGAGAGTAGCGGAAGTAGAGGATCGGTGCACAAGTTTGTGTTATAATACACATGTATCTAGTCTGGATTCAGACACAAACACATTTGGAATGAAAGAGATGAACAGCATTAAAAAAAGAAGAGAGGAGGAGGGGTGGAGGGGGAGAGTAGATCATAGCAGCTTTATCTTGGTGGTGTGGTTCAGAGCCTGCCACCACCGCTGATAACCCATCTCAGGTTGCCCCTGTGTGGGTTGCCAGATCTAATCACTGTCCCCCCTTTTATTTCTGTTCTCTCTCTTTCTCTTCCACTGAATGCTTCTATAAACAAGGCCAGTGTGTTGCCAGATCATCCTCTCTCTTCCCCGCTCTTATCAGAACTGAGAAGACAGTGTTATCTGCGCTAGCTGCGCCGCGGCCGTGACCAAAGACAAAAGCAGTTACTGTCTGTCTCTGCCTCATCCATTGGCTGGCAAGATGCTCATCGCTGCAAATCTCTCTCAGCCGCTTCCCCGCTCTTTGTTACTGTCTCTTTAACTTTTTCTCTCACACACTTTTTTCTCTCTCTCCCACTTTTCTCACTCTCTCTCACACTTTTCTCACTCACTCACTCACTCACTCACTCACTCACAAGCTCAAACGTAAAAAAAAACGTTATTGGCAAATAAAACACAAATCTCAATAGACATTGACATGTTTTCAAATGATGGTTAAAATGGCAACAATTGCATAACACTTTTCTCTCCTATCTGTAGGGCTCTCTCTCACCTCAACACTTGTGTGTGCCATTGTGTTTTTACGTGTCTCTGTTTGGGTTAACTCCCTATACGCGTGTGTGTAGAGTTCAGAGTAGGATGTCTGAGAGCAGCCTATCAGTTTTGTAGGAAGAAGAGAAAGTGTCTTTGAGCCATACTGCTGCCTTCAGCTAGTTTTCAGCTCGCTTTGCACTGCACTCTGGGAGAATGCACTGAAGGAAATGGGCGCATTGATTCTGCCCATCGTTAAAGTGTGATTTGAATGATAACCCGGAAAGAGTGAGTCTCTCTGTACCTTGGGATGGAGATGCTTAGTGGATAATCACACATACACATACCTCTTTCTCTCTCACTCACTCACTCACCTCTTTCTCTCTCCTCTCTCTCTCCCACTCTCCTCTTTCTCTCTCCCTCTCCTCTCTTTCTCTCTCCTCTCTCTCTCCCACTCTCCCTCTCCTCTCTCACTCTCCCTCTCCCCTCTCTCTCCTCTCCCTCGCTCTGTTGATTTCTCTCCTATTTCTCCCTCTTTTTTTCTTTATGGGTGATATTTTCCACTGTCGAATCACACACATTCTGTGGATACCTCCAGATTAAAATGGGAAATGTTGCTCCAAATCTGTCTCTCTCTCTCTCGTGTTGTATGACCTCCCCAGAGAGACAGATGAGTTTGGCCATATAATTTTCCACTGACAGACCGGGTGCACAGCTCACCTCTGCTGTGTGTGGCTGGGCGTATGAGATGTGGGTTGTGTTTGGAGGTTGTCCATGGTGCTTGCTGTGGCCAGCTGAGCTGGAAGGGTCTAATCTGTGGGCAAAACTGAGAATACCTCTTTGCTAATAGCTGTGTCCTTGTCGCTTTACATGAAAGTAACAGTCAGACCCACGTCTTAGCAGCGTTCACATAACACTATCCAAACTCCTCTTTCTCTCCCCAAGGTGCAAGCAGACACCACAAACCCCACAGTGTCAATCACCCACCACCGATGCTAAAATTACACCTAATTCATACACTAGCTACACACACAGATGTCTGTTCAGGCTATATGTATTCCAGCTTCTCCTTCTGTGGCTTTGGCCCTCCAGGAATCATATGTTGGCCAATCTTTGAAGACTTGCTATCCCAACGGGGACCAGAGTATTTTTAGCCTGGTGGAATTTGGGTAGAATCTGACTGTAGGGGGAAATAGTGGGTGGACACGGTGACACATACTGATGGGTATTTTGGGGGAGGTAGAGGAGGGAGGACTGAGGCGAACCCCCCCAGGGGAGGGACAGGCCCTTCTCATTCCTGCTGCTTCTTACACACACACACAGTGGCACACACATGCACACACATACACTTGCATAAACACAAACACACACAAATGTCAAACACTTGCGCACACATCTACAATTTAAATGCGCACAATATACACCTGTAGGTATGCAGTATGATGTCTGCTGGTGTTTGCCTTGGACATCACTGTGGCCTGAACAGTTCTAACTGCTATATGAATGCTTAGTCCTCTCGTGGGCTCACAGTTGTATAACACACACTATGCTAGGGGTTGTGTAGGGGTTATGACTATTTGGTAACGATTTACTTTGAATACATATCTATAAATACAGATCCATAACTCATTAATTACACATGTCATGAACGTGTTATAACAGGTCCCAACCGCATTGTTAAACTTTAACTTCTCCGGGATATGTGGGTAGCGTCCCACCTCGTCAACAGCCAGTGAAATTGCAGGTCGCCAAATTCAAAACAACAGAAATCCCATAATTAAAATTCCTTAAACATACAAGTATTATACACCATTTTAAAGATACACTTCTTGTAAATCCAGCCACAGTGTCTGATTTCAAATTGGCTTTACCGCGAAAGCACACCAAACGATTGTTAGGTCAGCACCGAACAGCCATTTTCCAGTCAAGGAGAGGGCTCACAAAAGTCAGAAATAGCGATTAAATTAATCACTAACCTTTGATCTTCATCAGATGGCACTCACAGGACTTTGTGTTACACAATAAATGTGTGTTTTGTTCGATAAAGTTAATCTTTGTCCAAAAACCTCATTTGAAATTGGTGTGTTATGTTCAGGAATGCATTGTCTCAAACAAACATCCAGTGAAAGTGCAGAGAGCCACATCAAATTACAGAAATTCTCATAATAAACATTGATAAAAGATACAAGTGTTATGCATGGATTTATAGATAAACTTCTCCTTAATGCAACCGCTGTGTCAGATTTCAAAATGGCTTTACGGTGAAAGCACACCTTGAGATTATGTTAGGTCAGCGCTAGTCACAGAAAAACATACAGCCATTTTCCAAAGGAGAGGTGTCAGGAAAGTCAGAAATAGCGTTATAAATATTCACTTACCTTTGATGATCTTGATCGGAATGCACTCCCAGGAATCCCAGTTCCACAATAAATGTTTGTTTTGTTCGATAAAGTCCATCATTTATGTCCAAATACCTCCTTTTTGTTCGCGCGTTTAGCCCAGTAATCCAAATCCTCAATACGAGATCGCTTAGTGCCGACAAAAAGTTTAAAAAGTTATATTACAGTTCGTAGAAACATGTCAAATGATGTATAGATGTATAGAATCAATCTTTAGGATGTTTTTATCATAAATCTTCAATAACGTTTCAACCGGACAATTCCTTTGTCTCTAGAAATGAAAAGGAACGCAGCTACATCTCACGGCCACGCACATGATTTAGCTCATGGCATTCTGCCAGACACCTGACTCAAACAGCTCTCATTCGCTCCCCCTTCACAGTAGAAGCCTGAAATAAGGTTCTAAAGACTGTTGACATCTAGAGGAAGCCTTAGGAAGTGCAATATGACCCCATAGACACTGTATATTGGATGGTCAAAGACTTGAAAACCTACAAACCTCAGATTTCCCACTTCCTGATTGGATTTTTTCTCAGGTTTTTGCCTGCCATATGAGTTATGTTATTCTCAGACATCATTCAAACACTTAGAAACGTCAGCGTGTTTTCTATCCAAATCTACTAGTAATATGCATATTCTAGCATTTGGGCATGAGTAGCAGGCAGTTTACTCTGGGCGCCTTATTATCCAAGCTACTCAATACTGCCCCCCAGTCCCAAAGAAGTTCATGAAATCTATCCATAGCATATCTATAGAGTATTCATGTCATGCTATGCAAGAGCTCATATCTAGGTATCTTAATAGATGCATCATTACAATGAAAGCGTAGTGTCATCATTATGGCTGTTCTCAAAAGTGTGCTGCCATACCAGGGATAGTGAATATGCCTATAGGCCAAGCCATGTTTTTAAAATGATGCTGATCTGTAGAATGTACTAGACTTATTTCCCCCACTCTCCGGTATAGGCCTGTGACGACAATTTTCTCCTCCCCACTAAGGTGAATGGAGCATAAATATCCCCACCGGATTGAATCATCAGGGTATATTTTACAGATCAAATTGTCTTGTTGATATCGTAACTCATTAACAGCCCTCCTCCACTTCAAAATGAGGCCTACGTTGGTCGTACTGGTCTATAACGCACACATGAAGGTTTTTTGTATGCATTCTATGCAATCAAACCAAAGTCAAATATATTTACATTCATGTATTTGTATTTACATTCATACAGCATTTACATGTATTTACATTCATACAGCATTTATAGCTAAGCACGTCATGGTAATTAACTGTGAACACCAACATTAAAAGTCTGTATGAATTCTATGCAGTCAATGTACTGTCATTTCTATTTTCCCATTCATAAAGTAGCATAGAGGTTACGAGCATTGGAACAGTAACCGAAAGGTTGCTGGTTTGAATCCCTGTGAAAAATCTGTCTGTACTCTTGAGCAAGGCACTTAACCCTAATTACTCCTGGAAGTAGTTCTGGAGAAGAGCGTCTGCTTCATGACTAAAATGTAAATGTTATATCAAAAAGAATAGAGACACAACACAATGTTAAAGGTAATATGAATATTTTATTTCATTTTTTAAAATGTATCCTTTATTTAACTAGGCAAGTCAGTTAAGAACAAATCCTTATTTACAATGACGGCCTATGAACAGTGGGTTGTTCAGGGGCAGAACAACAATTTTTTACTTTGTCAGCTCAGGGATTCGAACTAACAACCTTGTGGTTTTTGGCCCAACACTCTAACCACTAGGCTACCTGTTACCCATGTAAACAAATGCTGAAGGCATCGTTGAAGAATCCTACTATTGACATTTTTCAGTTTAACTTTTCTTGAGTAGGTTTAACAAAGATTCATATTAAAAGCATTCACATTCAATTCCCCATTTTAGACATAGCAATAACTATTTTAGTGAGTAAAACTTACTAACACAGGGTGATAAAGCAAGCAAGCAACCATTTCACTCTTATTCACTAATGTTGTAGCTAGCTAGCTAAGCCCCTGTGGCACACTGTCAACATGTTAATTGTCGTCAAACTCATGAAACATTTGGGTAATGTTATTTCACTATTTACATTGTACTTTGGCACATTACAGACCTTTTTCAAACAGGACAAGTTAAAAGACAAACAGTTGTCATGCCCTGACCTGAGTATTCTCTGTTTTCTTTATATATTTTGGTTAGGTCAGGGTGTGACGAGGGTGGTATGTGTGTTTTGTCTCATCTAGGGTTTTGTACTGTCTAGGGGTTTTGTAGGTTCATGGGGTTGTTTACCATCTAGGTGTTTATGTAGGTCTATGGTTGCCTAGATTGGTTCTCAATTTCAGGCAGGTGTTTATCGTTGTCTCTGATTGGGAACCATATTTAGGCAGCCATCTTTGGGTATTTCGTGGGTTATTGTCTGTTTATGTTGCATGTTAGCACTGTGTTCATTAGTAGTCACGTTCGTTTGTTGTTTTGTTAATTTGTTCAGTGTACTTAGTGTTTTTTGACATCCATTAAACTATGCATTCACACCACGCTGCGCTTTGGTCTCCTCCATATGACGATCGTGACAACAGACACTTTTGAAATGTTTATTGACAGTTGGAAAACTTGTTGACATTGCCAGGGGCTTAGCTAGCCCCTAGCTAGGATTACTAAATTAGTGAAGAAGGGGGAAAAGCTAGCTAGCTTTCTAGCTAGGATTACTAAATTAGTGAATAAGGGGGAAAAGCTAGCTAGCTTTACCACCTTGTGTTAGTATGTTTTACTCACTTAAAATACAGTGAGCTCCAAAAGTATTAGGACAGTGACACATTTTTTTACAGCTCGTCTTTGCACAGGACTAAATCTCGCTTCCCCCATTCCTCTCACTATAACCTATATGAATTAGCATGGTGTCGTGGCCTTTCTGGTTAAATGTGCCTCTGTGTTCCCCTCAGCTGGCATCAATCAGCGCTGCGTTTGGTCCCACACAATGCAGCCCTTGACTGGGAACCTCCATTTGGCTCGGCTTGGCAGGGCGGCCCTTTTTATCAATACACACCAATCTTTACTAGCAAATTCACCCCTTTGAAAGTCAGTTTCCTCTAGAGGTTTTCTTTGGGAGGAGCTGGGGGGGTAGGGGTCGAGACATTTGTTTAACGTTTGGCTGAGTGACATGGTTGCCGGGGAGATGGAAGTGGTTGGGGGGACTGGAGGGTTAATGGTTACGTGGGGGTGTTTGGCTTACAGTGCCGCAGTACTCCCTGTGTGGTGTGTGCGTGCGGGCAGCACAGGAGGCTACTGAGGGGGGACGACTCATAATAATGACTAGAATGGAATGAATCAACATGGAAACCATGTGTTTGTGTTTCGATACCATTCCATTAATTCCGTACCAGCCATGACTAGGAGCCCGTCCTCCCCAGTGAAGGCTCCACCTGAGGTGTGCAGATAAACAGTTGTGTGCTGTCCAACACACCATACTGTACTACTCTCCCACTAGCCTACATGCACCACTATAGGGTTGGTTTTACTTTCCCTCTAGATTCCAGTGCATTCATGAATCGAGGTGCTCTGCCATGGTGAAACTGAAAACGGAGTTGAACCCCAACTCTTACCTGCAGTTTGCCATTAGTCACACATCCACAGACAGGATATTCTCACTCTTTCCTTTCCCCTCCTCTTGACTTCCCCTCCTCTCTTATTTCTCTCCCTCTGACGTGCCTTCTCTTGTTCTGTTCACCTTCATCCATCTTCTTCTGTCATCGCTCGTTCATGTTGTCCCCCTCATCCGTCCCAAAAATGGAAGTATTGACCTCCAGTTCAGGTTCAACTCTCAAACCACACCTAGAGACGCTGCAGAGCCACCTCCCTCTCATTACTCATTCACATGGCTTACGGAGTTGACTTCTAGAGAAGGTTACTGATGAGTTACGGACTTGACTTCTAGAGAAGGCTACTGATGAGTTACGGACTTGACTTGTAGAAAACGTCTTCTATGGCTCCAGGAGATGGATTAACATGAATGACTTGGATGAGTCTCTGTGTTGACCCTGAAGCCTTGTTTCCATTGACACTTTAAATCAGGGCCCCATTCAATCACTTATCATTCTAGTGGACAACAGGAAACTAATTGCTTGTATAAAGTACCTTTGCGTTACGGAGTTGACACTTGATTCAGAGTTGCTTTGATAAGTTGCTTCTGGTGAATGACAGCAGGCCCTGACTCTCTCTCTCTCTCTCTGTCTCTGTCTCTCTCAGGTGATAGCGTTGGCAGATGCAGCGGAGGAGAACCGGGCATGTCTGAATCAGGCGTTTGTCCGTCTGCGCAGCGCCACCCACCTCCTCATCCTCCTGGTCTCCCTGTGGCAGGGCCTCAACACAGAGCAGAACGCCATCCTGGAGGCTACGCTGTTACCCCTGCTACAGGACACACCACAGCTGGTGAGACACACACTGTTACCCCTGCTACAGGACACACCACAGCTGGTGAGACACACACACTGTTACCCCTGCTACAGGACACACCACAGCTGGTGAGACACACACACTGTTACCCCTGCTACAGGACACACCACAGCTGGTGAGACACACACACTGTTACCCCTGCTACAGGACACACCACAGCTGGTGAGACACACACACACTGCTACCCCTGCTACAGGACACACCACAGCTGGTGAGACACACACACTGTTACCCCTGCTACAGGACACACCACAGCTGGTGAGACACACACACTGTTACCCCTGCTACAGGACACACCACAGCTCGTGAGACACACACACACAGATATACAGGGAGTAGTGATGTTTCCTCCCACAGGCCTCCAATAGGCTAGTGAAGTTTCAGATAGTGTAGCTTTGAACTGGAGCCCTGATGTCCCTTTGGTCAAGGAAGGCTATGGCAGTGAGAATGCAGTAGGGGGTGTGAGGGGGACATTTTCTGAGAGGGCCATAGGGGCTTGTTCGGTTGTGTATGTGTGTCACAGGGGAGTTGTTCTGTTCGCAATTTAGACTCACATAAACAAGTGTGTTGAGAGAAGCCCTCATGAGTCCACGTGATACGACGACAGATTTCTGCTCCCATAGAGACCGAAAGTATGTGTGTGCCCTCACCAGTTGTGTGTGTGTGTGTGTGTGTGTGTGTGTGTGTGTGTGTGTGTGTGTGTGTGTGTGTGTGTGTGTGTGTGTGTGTGTGTGTGTGTGTGTGTGTGTGTGTGTGTGTGTGTGTGTGTGTGTGTGTGTGTGTGTGTGTGTGTGTGTGTGTGTGTGTGTGTGTGTGTGACAGACAGACAGACAGACGTTCCATAGCCTGTCTGTCTGTTAGTGTTTCCACTGTGATTAAACTCATGACATCTCATCATCACACAGGTTAGAAGTGTGTCTATATACAGTCCTCTCTATTTACCCAATTTCACACCAAATACCCCCACTGCCCCTTCAAGAGAGACATAGGGACAGGTTGATAACACACACACATCTGCAAACACAACCTCACTGTGATAGACACCCCCTTACACACATACACACACTTTCTTTCATTACCACACACACAGTAAACACGCCCAAGAGCACACATCCGAGCAGACATCCAGTCAGCCTGCACCTGATGAGGCCCCAGAGAGATGGAGTCACAGAGTGAGAGTATGTATGTATTTCGGTGTTTGTTGTTGTGGTTGCTCTTGTGAATGGGATTAAGTTAATGAAAGGTAATTAGGGTCAGGCCCGCTGCATTAGCCCATATGTGTGGAGAGATGGGCTATTTTAGGAAGCGCTACTCACACTGGATAGAAATAAAGATAACGTACTGTACGGAAAGGACCAGGCCAGGAGCTAATAGGAGCATCTGACACGCACACATAAGGGTGTGTGCGTGATAGATTTATGTGTGAGTCAGAGATTGTCTTTGGCCCCTCGTCTCACCTATTTGACCTCTTTTTTTTTTCCTTTTTTTCATCTCCGGTGAGGTCGTCACAGGTGAACGAGATTCCCTTTCCCCACGGACGCTCCCAGGACTGGAATTCCAATTGGGATAAGTCCTTGGAATTCTGTGGATTGGAATAAGGCTTCTGTGAAGGATTGGGAGGAGTGGTAGAATGGATTAGTGAAGAGAGAATAGAATTAGGTGGGGATGAGAAACGGAGAGAGAAAGAGGCTCTAGATAATGACCTGTGCAACTGGGCTGATTAAACAAGGAAGAGGGGAAGGGGGATGGAGATGGAAGAGGAGAAAAGCTGCAGAGGAGCGCTCCGCAGTTCTCCCTGTTCCCCCACGACTGTGTGGCTTTGCACGACACCAACTCCATCATCAAGTCTGCTGACGACACCACGGTTGTAGGCCTGATAACCAACGACAACAAGTCAGCCTATAGGGAGGAGGTAAGTGAACTGGCATTGTGGTGCCAGGACAACAATCCCTCAATATCAGCAAAACAAAGGAGTTGATTGTTGACTTCAGGAAGCAGAGGAAACATCCCCCGATCCACATCAACAGGACTGCAGTAGAGAGTCAGCCGTTTTTAAGTTCCTTGGGGGGGTTGAGGGGCAGCTCTCGAGGGGAACTGGGCTGGTGGCCGAGAAGTCAGGTTACTGGTGCGGTTCCCCGAATCGTCTGGTTGGGGGATCTGTCCTTGTGGCCTTGGCCTGGGCACTTGACCCTTGTTGCTCCTTGGGTCGCTCTAGATGGGAGTCTCTGCTGGATGACAGAATATAATGTCATTTTCAGCAGCTTCACTGCAGATTATATATAATAAAGAAGTTCCTTGGGGTCCACGTAACAGAGGTCTTGACATGGACCAACAACGCCACCATTCTTGTCAAGAGGGCGCAACAGCGTCTCTACTTCCTAAGGCAGCTGAAGAAATTCAGCATGTCACCCTGGGTCCTCTCCAAATACTACCAGAGCGTCCTGACCGTTTACTACTGCAAATACTGCACAATTTAAACACCTTCTCCCCAATCCCCCCTTTTTCTGATACATATGTAAATATTGCGATATACATTGTGCCTTCCTGTATTATACTTATGCTAAAATGTTTATTCTATTCTACTGAGCCATTCGTATATTTTCTTATTTCTTATACTGTTGAAGGAACCTGCAAGTAAGCATTATGTTGGGAAACCTAATCAGTTACACAACTGAATGCAGTCAGCTGAAATGTGTCTTCTGCATTTAACCCAGAGAGGTGCGGGTGGTTGCATTAATCGACGTCCACAGTTCCCGGGGAGCAGTTGTTGTTAACTGCCATGCTCAAGAGCAGAACAGCAGATTTTTCCACCTTGGGGATTTGAACCAGCGACTTTTCAGTTACTGGCCCAACGCTCTTAACCGCTAGGCCACCTGCCACAGTGTACTATGTGTAGCCTGTACATACGACTAATAAAACTAGAAACTTGAGAGTGAAGTTTCTCTCTTGTCGTCTCTTATCCTTCATGACCACTGATCCATAGCCTCTCTTTGCCGCAGTAAAACAGGAGGGAAGAAGGTAAGGGGGAGAAGAGAGGAGGAGAAGGGTCACAGGAAACACATCTCTCTGGTAATTGACGGGGCGCTCGTTTAGCTTGGCCCGACCCAGCAGATTGATGCGGCCAACCAGAACAACCTCCTTCTCCCCCTATTTTTTTTCTTCCACTTGTTCTCGCTCTCCGTTTCTTTCCCTCGCTTTCCACTCTGCTGTGAATAGAGCTGCTGACTCTTAATGTCTCAGTTCTATTCCTGCACCCGTCCTCCCTGAAGTTTACATTACTAGAAACTAGTACTAGAAACCTCTCTACCGCTCGCCTTTTCCTCCTCCCCCACACTTCCCTCTCTCCATATGTCTCGCTAGCTGTCTCTTCATTTCATTTCTTCTTCTCTTGATGGAAATTCAAAGGAGTAATGTCAGGAGTTGAGTACAATGTTCATTTGATTGTGTTAGTAATGAATTGCAAAATGCACAGAAAGGGGAGCTAACCACTCATACAATGAAAAAGGATGAGATACGGTTTGCTTTTACATCAGGTCATATGTGGAACTACTAAAGTATTAAATTATATCAAATATCTGCCTGTGACAATAAATATTTCTGGATTAGTCGGGGATTTGATTCTATAGAAATGATTTTGCTTTGCTTGGCTCACAGCATGACATTGTATTTCCAGTCTCTTCTCATGCCTGGTCTTTAAATTACTTTTCCAGTCAAGTTGAGCATGTCAACTTTGAGGGATTACTGTCTGAACCTTTGTCAGTCCCTATGGGAGTCATTCAGTGCTCTATATTAGGCCCCATTCTGTTATCCATAATCACAAGTTATTTTGAAATCGCAACTGGGATTTCCACAATGTGCCTTGTCAGAGGGGAAGTGACCTCTGTTTATTACCAGACAAAAAGACTTCTCCATTCCCTCTCACAGCTTCTTGTTCTCCTGACCTTCACTTTCTCTTAATCACAAACAAAGATGTCCAAGGTCATCCTCAGCATGCAAGATGTCCATTATCACTCTACCATATGATTTGCTACTTGGGCCCAGTTCCAAACCCATTGCTGTGCCCTTCACTGCCCTTCATTTGAAATTGAGAAGCCAGGTTGCCGGGCAGGTTAAGAGCGTTGGGCCAGTAACTGAAAGGTCGCTGGTTCGAATCCCCGAGCTGCCTAGTTAGAAAATCTGTGCCCATGAGCAAAGCATAACCCTAATTAAGTAAATGTATATCCTAATATTGTTAATCAGCTGGTGAAATCTGTACTGTTAGTCCAGTTCAACATGTTGGGGGTCATGATAGCCTGTTGAAAGTTATTGTTTCAGTGTGAGTTGAGATTTATGTTCTATTGCCTTCTTCCTCAATTAGTCTCCCTTTCTCTCGCTGCTTTCTCTCCCCCTTTATATTTCTCTCTCCATTTCATTATTTTTTTCCTCCTCTCTCTCTGTCAGGTCTCTTCCCTGTCATCATCATTATGGGTCTGATTACCTGTCATTAGGGCTCATTAGAGGCCTATCAGCATGGCGGCAGGGGGGCAGCCTCAGCCCCACACCCTGGCTGCCTGTCAACACCCCCACAGCCCAGCTCGGGGGGGGGGGGGGTCCGTGTGTATGAGAGATGGTCAGACAAGATAATTTTCTCTTTCTCCGGTAGAGGCAATTGGATTGAATGATAATTGGTGCTGTTTCACGTCTGGGGGATTCACATTATTGGCTTGTCTGCGGGGTGAACTTTGTATCTGCTCTCTGTGTTTCTGCAGAATGTGCTCATCTGTGTAGAAACAGTATACGGTTTTGTGTGTGGCTGGCGCACGTATGTACTGCCACACAATACCGCATGTCTATGCCGGAGTGTGTGTGTGTGTGTGTTTCTCACACACGGAAGGGATCAGGCAGTGTTTATGCTAGATGGAACAGACTGTCTCGGCCTGTAAATACTACAGTTGTACATGGTAGTACATCATCCTGGACACAGGGGGCACTATGCATTCAAGGCCAGACTATTGGGTTGTGACGTCTGCCAGACAGGGTGCATCTCAATAGTCAGAAGTCACGTCCTCTCGTTGTATGATTTATTCCTCTTTCCTGGAAATCTGATCTGAATCTCACTTATACATGTATGGACCACATGCCCAGCTTCTCTCTTTCTCCCTGTTGTTTTCTCTCTATCGAATTATGTCACTTTTTGTTCTCTCACTCTTTTCGATCACGGTCTATTGTTCTCTGTCTTCTTTCCCCATTTCCTACTTTGCTCTCCCTAACCCCCCTGTCTCATATGTTCAGGGTTGGGAGGAGAGTGTGGACGCGGCCGTGTCTCACCTCCTGAGGACCTGTCTGTCTCGCAGCCCTAAGGATCAGGCCCTGTCTCTGTCCACCTCCCAGCTCAACATGCCCAAAGACACGGTCCGCCTGAAGAAGCACATCACCCTGCTGTGTGACCGCCTGGGCAAGGGTGGACGGCTGTCCCTGGCCTCCGAGGCCAACGTACCCACACCAGTCATGATGCCAGGTGAGAGAGGGGAAGAGTGTTTGTGTGTCTGTGTGTGTGTGTGTGTGTGTGTGTGTGTGTGTGTGTGTGTGTGTGTGTGTGTGTGTGTGTGTGTGTGTGTGAGAAAAAGCAGTTTCTCTTCATTAGTGTTCAGTATAGCCTTTAATGATGCCATTAACCCCTTCCTCTGAGAATGCCTAATAAATCCTGTCCCACTGAGGTGTGTGTGTGCACTCTCTGTCTGTTGTTCCAGTGTTAACCCCTGGCTGTGAGAATGTCTAGTAAACACTATTCCCCTGGTAAAGGTGTTATGGTTGGAGAGAAGAGCACATGTCTCAATCATAGCCCTGTTTATGGCCTTCACACACTCTCAGGCCTACAGTGGTGTGTGTGTGGGTGCCCAACCACCACCCCCATGGTTCATTGAGTTCTAACAAAAATGTGTGTTTGTGTCTGAACCTCCTTAAGCAGGCCAAATACCTTTTTACCCCCACTCCTTTTATGCTTCTTCCTTCCTTCCTCCTCTCTCTCTCCTCGCTCTCTCTCTCTCGCTCTCTCTCTCTCTCGCTCGCAGTCACCCCTCACACGTATAAGTGTGTTGATGACAAATCAACTCGACCATTTCCCTTCAGTAGTTCTCTCCCTAGTTTCCACCCCATCAAACACAGCAGTTGATTAATGCGAGATGTTTAATATGATATACGAGGACTGTTGATGGACACAGGGGCAGTATTGTGAAGCGATAGGTAGCCACCAGCAAGACTAATGAATATGGACACAGTGGAGGGAGGAAATATTAACCATGGTTTTCCAGTTGAAAACCTCCCGCTCCGCAAATAGAAGAATTAGTTGCCTTTATTGAGTGCTTTACGCATTCATGCTTTGGAGTTTGTAATTAATTCACAACATGGATATGGGTTCTTGACCCAGAATACTTTGAGAGTTCTGGGATGGTGTAGTTGTATTTTTTATTGAAATGTATTTTGATGTTGTTCAGCTTGACATTGTTTGTCGTTAGCCTTACAGTACACAAAGCTGCCATGGTAGTGGCATAGATGCTAGGGTCTTTGATAGTTATGACAACTTAGGCAGCTTATGCAGTAGCTTGGGACTGTTACTGTATGGATGTGGGCAGTAAACCAGAAAAGTCGCAATAGTGTGTGTTATTTGGGACTACTGGAGGTATCCTGTGGACACTGTGCTATCTAACCTCCAAACGAGCTTCAATGCAATACAACACTCCTTCCGTGGCCTCCAACTGCTCTTAAACGCTAGTAAAACCAAATGCATGCTTTTCAACCGATCACTGCCTGCACCCGCATGCCCGACGTGCATCACCACCCTGGACGGTTCCGACCTTGAATATGTGGACATCTATAAGTACCTAGGTGTCTGGCTAGACTGTAAACTCTCCTTCCAGACTCCTATCAAACATCTCCAATCGAAAATCAAATCAAGAGTCGGCTTTCTATTCCGCAACAAAGCCTCCTTCACTCACGCCGCCAAACTTACCCTAGTAAAACTGACTATCCTACCGATCCTCGACTTCGGCGATGTCATCTACAAAATAGCTTCCAACACTCTACTCAGCAAACTGGATGCAGTTTATCACAGTGCCATCCGTTTTGTCACTAAAGCACCTTACACCACCCACCACTGCGACTTGTATGCTCTAGTCGGCTGGCCCTCGCTACATATTCGTTGCCAGACCCACTGGCTCCAGGTCATCTACAAGTCCATGCAAGGTAAAGCTCCGCCTTATCTCAGTTCACTGGTCACGATGGCAACACCCATCCGTAGCACGCGCTCCAGCAGGTGTGTCTCACTGATCATCCCTAAAGCCAACACCTCATTTGGCCGCCTTTCGTTCCAGTACTCTGCTGCCTGTGACTTGCAAAAATTGCAAAAAGAATTGCAAAAAGTAAATTTTATTTATTTACTTTTCTGCTATTTTGCACACCAATATCTCTACCTGTACATGACCATCTGATCATTTATCACTCCAGTGTTAATCTTCAAAATTGTAATTATTCGCCTACCTCCTCATGCCTTTTGCACACAATGTATATAGACTCCCCTTTTTTCTACTGTGTTATTGACTTGTTAATTGTTTACTCCATGTGTAACTCTGTGTTGTCTGTTCACACTGCTATGCTTTATCTTGGCCAGGTCGCAGTTGCAAATGAGAACTTGTTCTCAACTAGCCTACCTGGTTAAATAAAGGTGAAATAAAAAATAAATAAAAAATAAAAAAATCCCTTATATGATGTCCATCCAGGGTGTGTGTGTCTGTGTCAGAGTTCTGCACAGCTTGTTTTGGAGATATCCGACATCACGCCAGCCCGACCCACCCTCAAAGTATTGTTCCGAGAGCCGATCCGTGACCCACCAAATTACATCCAATTTATGTCATTGTTTTCATGACTCCGTAGTAGTATGCTATTATTCCCCTTCCCTGCATGGATGAATTTGTCTGGATGTGTATTCAACATTTGTGTAAAAGGAAACCATGCCATGAATTAAGAACGATAGGCATGTCTTTTTGTCTACACAATGCGATGCGTCACATTGACGACGCAAATCGCTTTAAGAATAATAGCATTTTAATTAGCCTTTTTACCTACTGAAAGCCTATAGACGACATAACAAAACAAGATCTTTATATTTAACATTGTTTCGATAATCAAATAGTTTAAATTAAACTTAAATAAACAATTGATCTACACACAATACCCCATAATGACAAAGCTAAAAAACTAGATTTTAGATATGTTTGCAAATGTATTAAAAATAAATGTAAAAAATTTATATCCATAAGTATTCAGTCCCTTGGCTATGAGACTTGTAATTGAGCTCAGGGTGCATCCTGTTTCCATTGATCATCCTTGAGATGTTTCTACAACTTGACTGGAGTCCCTGTGGTAAATTCAATTGATTGAACTTGATTTGGAAAGGTACACACCTGTCTATATACAGTAAGGTCCCACAGTTGACAGTGCATGTCAGAGCAAAAACCAAGCAATGAAGTCGAAGGAATTGTCCGTATAGTTCAGAGACAGGATTGTGTCTAGGCACAGATCTGGGGAAGGGTACCAAAAAGGGTGTCTGCAGCATTGAATATCCCCAAGAACACAGTGGCCTCCACCTTTCATTCTTTTTAAAAACTTTTTCTCCCCAATTCCGTGATATCCAATTGGTAGTTAGTCTTGTCCCATCGCTGCTACTCCCGTACGGACTCGGGAGAGGTGAAGGTCGAAAGCCATGTGTCCTCCGAAAACACGACCCTGCCAAGCCGCACTGATTCTGACACTGCTCGCTTAACCCGGACAACTGGCAACTGTGTCAGCGTGCATGCGCCCCGGCCTGCCACAGGAGTCGCTAGAGCACGATGGGTCACGGACATCCCGGCCGGCCAAACCCTCCCCTAAACTGGACGACACTGGGCCAATTGTGCGCTGCTTCATTTTTTAAATTGTACCTTTATTTAACTAGGCAAGTCAGTTAAGAACAAACTCTTACTTTCAATGACGGCCTAGGAACAATGGGTTTACTGCCTTGTTCAGGGGCAGAATGACAGATTTTTACCTTGTCAGCTCGGGAATTCGATCTTGCAACCTTCTGGTTACTAGTCCAACGCTCTAACCTCTAGGCTACCTGTCGCCCCATGAGACCCCCATGGGTCTCCCAGTCGTGACCAGCTGTGACACTGCCCGGGATCAAATGTGGATCTGTAGTGACACCTCAAGCACTGCAATGCAGTGCCGTAGACCGCTGCACTACTCGGGAGGCCTGGCCTCTACCATTCTTAAATGGAAGAAGTTTGGAAACACCAAGAGTCTTCCTAGAGCTGGCCACCTGGCCAAACTGCGCAATCGGGGGAGAAGAGTCTTGGTCAGGGAGGTGAGCAAGAACCTGATGGTCACTCTGATAGAGCTCCAGGGTTCCTCTGTGGAGATGGGAGAACCTTCCAGAAGAACAACCATCTCTGCAGCATTCAACCAATAAGGTCTTATGGGTGAGTGACCACTCCCCAGTAATTGGCACATGACAGCCCACTTGGAGTTTCCCAAAATGCAGCTAAAAGACTCTCTGACCGTGAGAAACAAGATTCTCTGGTCTGATGAAACCAAGATGGAACTATTTGGCCTGAATGTCAAGTGTCGCATCTGGAGGAAAGCAGGCACCACTCATCACCTGGCCAATACCATCCCTACGGTGAAGCATGGTGGTGGCAGCATCATGCTGTGGGGATGTTTTTCACCGGCAGGGACTTGGAGACTAGTCAGGATCAAGGGAAAGATGAACGGAGCAAAATAAAGAGAGATCCTTGATTAAAACCTGCTCCAGAGTCCAACGGACATCAGACTGTGGGTGAATGTTCACCGTCCATCAGGACAACGAAGCCACTAAGCACACAGCCAAGACAACGCAGGAGTGGCTTCAGGACAAGTCTCTGAATGTCCTTGAGCGACCCAGCCAGAGCACAAACTTGAACCAGATCAAAGCTGAAAACAGCTGTGCAGGGACACTCCCCATCCAACCTGACAGAGCTTGAGACGATCTGCAGAGAAGAATGGGAGAAACTCCCCAAATACAGGTGTGCCAAGCTTTTAGCGTCAAACCCAAGAAGACTAATCGCTGCCAAAGGTGCTTCAACAAGGTACTGAGTAAAGGGTCTGAATACTTATGTAAATGTAATATTTCAGTTGGTCTTTGAGACATTTGCAACAAATGCTTTGTCATTATTGGGTATTGTGTATACATTGATGAGGGAAAAAACAATATAATTAATTTTAGAATAAGTCTGTAACGTAACAAAATGTGAAAAAGGTGAAGGGAAAGGTGGTCTGAATACTTCTGAATGCACAGTAGGCTGCAAAAATAGGCTACATTTATTTAATAGGCTATTATATGGATATTCAAATTTTTACTAGCCACACCGGTTTACACTTTATATGGCCTGCGTATGGTCTAAATAAACAAAAGCCTGAATTAACGCAGGCTATTAATTAACTGATATTTAATTGAATTATCATAAACAATTACCTGCTTGCACTTTTTGCCGGCTGTATATCCATCTACCGGTTTGTTGTTCTACGAACCGGGGATTTCACTCACGCAGCATCTGTTTTCACGATGATGTAGCCTATTCCTCCATCATAACCTTTCTTTTTATTTCTTTAGTTAGTCCTATGTTACCCATTTTCGCGTGAGCTAGGCTAGCCAGAGAAAGTCAACTTGGCATTGCCTATTCTCATGTGGGGGGGAGGGAACAAAAGCTCTGCACCTAGACGAATTAGAATGTTTCAGCACCGCATAAATAATGGTCAGTTCCCTGCTCCAAACTCTCTCAATATGTCCCTGCTGCACACTCTCTCAATACGTCCCTGCTCCACACTCTCTCAATACGTACCCTGCTCCACACTCTCTCAATACGTACCCTGCTTCACACTCTCTCAATACGTACCCTGCTCCACACTCTCTCAATACGTCCATGCTCCACACTCTCTCAATACGTCCATGCTCCACACTCTCTCAATACGTCCCTGCTGCACACTCTCTCAATACGTCCCTGCTGCACACTCTCTCAATACGTCCCTGCTGCACACTCTCTCAATACGTCCCTGCTCCACACTCTCTCAATACGTCCCTGCTCCACACTCTCTCACACTCTCTCACGTCCCTGCTCCACACTCTCTCAATACGTCCCTGCTCCACACTCTCTCAATACGTCCCTGCTCCACACTCTCTCAATACGTCCCTGCTCCACACTCTCTCAATACGTCCCTGCTCCACACTCTCTCAATACGTCCCTGCTCCACACTCTCTCAATACGTCCCTGCTCCACACTCTCTTAATACGTCCCTGCTCCACACTCTCTCAATACGTTCATGCCTGGAAGCCTCACCGTTCACAGAATGAAATTCTCAACACAATTTTTTTTTTGTGGTGTGTATCCGACCTGATGCAGAACTGTAGTGTGTGTGTGTGTGTGTGTGTGTGTGTCAAGAGTATTGAGCGGACAGGATCCATGTCGTCCGGTCTCTTTCCTTTCACTGTTGTTCTGCTGCCAAAACACACACACACAATACACAGAGCGAGAAAGTCAAGCGACTCCTGTATGACCAAAGCCCTGTCACTCTTTATGTAAACAGTCATTTGTTACAAACCCCAAAGATGTTGCTGTTTCAATCGGCTGTAAACGCAAAAGTTGTTTACGTTTCCAACAACACTGGCGGCAACAGTCTCCCACGGAGACTGGGCACACACACACACGCACGCTCGCGCGCACTCACTCACTCACGCACGCTCACACACACACACACGCACGCACGCTCACACACACACACACACAAGCCCCACTTCATGGCCTTGCAGTACACCCTATTCCAGGCATTGTATAAAAATGGATGGATAGGATTTGTAGTTTGTATGAACTTCCCACTACCAATACTGTGTGGGACCTGACAGTTGAAAAAACACAGAGTACACAGACACAAATGTACTGTACTCCCTGATAGAGCCCTATTTGTGCTTATATTTGTGCCTGAAGGATATACAGAATATTTTCTCTCTTATGACACACACACATACTTGTAAGATGTGTAGATTCCTGTCTCCGGTACACAGTGAGACCCTCTTCTGTCGTTCTCCTCATCTCTCCAGCTCACCCTCTCCTTACCTGAACCTGTGTCTCGCTCGGATGACATCACCTGGGCGGCCTGCTGAGACGCTGGTTGTAACAGCTGCTCTTGGCCCTTGCTCTCTGTCTCGA
This sequence comes from Oncorhynchus masou masou, assembly GCF_036934945.1. Taxonomy (NCBI): domain Eukaryota; kingdom Metazoa; phylum Chordata; class Actinopteri; order Salmoniformes; family Salmonidae; genus Oncorhynchus; species Oncorhynchus masou. The sequence continues at coordinate 64,758,760 of NC_088240.1, forward strand.
AGCACACACACGCACACACGCACACCCTGTCAGCAGCATCTGATGGTATCAGTTCAGTCAGCACTGTTTATCACATGGCCTTCATTACTCAGAACTGTTAGCTTTGCTCTGTCATTAGGTCAAATGTTGGGCTGCTTTACAATATGGCTGTGCATTTGGTGTTGTGGGTGTAATGTTGCTCTCTCCCTTGTATCTCTCTGTCTTTCTTGTTTACTCTATCCATGTCTGTCAGTAAGCATAGCTTAAGGTCTCTCTACTTGAAGATCATCATAGAATGAACTAGATGTTGTGGCCTTCTTGTTTTGTGTGTTTTCACTGTACATTTATTTCAGTGTGTGTATGCATGCATGTGTTTATACATACAGTTGAAGTCGGAAGTTTACATACACCTTAGCCAAATACATTTAAACTCAGTGTTTCGCAATTCCTGACATTTAATCGTAGTTAAAATTCCCTGTATTAGGTCAGTTAGGATCACAACTTTATTTTAAGAATGTGAAATGTCAGAATAATAGTAGAGTTATTTATTTCATCACATTCCCAGTGGGTCAGAAGTTTACTTACACTCAATTAGTATTTGGTAGCATTGCCTTTAAAATTGTTTAACTTGGGTCACACGTTTTGTGTTGCCTTCCACAAGCTTCCCGCAATAAGTTGGGTGAATTTTGGCCCATTCCTCCTGACAGAGCTGATGTAACTGAGTCAGGTTTGTAGAACTCCTTGCTCACACACTCTTTTTCAGTTCTGCCCACAATTTTTCAATGGGATTGAGGTCAGAGCTTTGTGATGGCCACTCCAATACCTTGACTTTGTTGTCCTTAAGCAACTTTGGAAGTATGCTTGGGGTCATTGTCCAGTTTGCAGACAACACAACAGTGGTAGGCTTGATTACCAACAACGACGAGACAGCGTACAGGGAGGAGGTGAGGGCCCTCAGAGTGTGGTGTCAGGACAATAACCTCACACTCAACGTCAACAAAACTAAGGAGATGATTGTGGACTTCAGGAAACAGCAGAGGGAACACCCCCCTATCCACATCGATGTGGAGAGGGTAGTAAGTTTTAAGTTCCTCGGCATACACATCACAGACAAACTGAATTGGTCCACTCACACAGACAGCATCGTGAAGAAGGCGCAGCAGCGCCTCTTCAACCTCAGGAGGCTGAAGCACTCACAAACTTCTACAGATGCACAATCGAGAGCATCCTGGCGGGCTGTATCACCGCCTGGTACGGCAACTGCTCCGCCCACAACCGTAAGGCTCTCCAGAGGGTAGTGAGGTCTGCACAACGCATCACCGGGGGCAAACTACCTGCTCTCCAGGACACCTACACCACCCGATGTTACAGGAAGGCCATAAAGATCATCAAGGACAACACCCACCCGAGCCACTGCCTGTTCACCCCGCTATCATCCAGAAGGTGAGGTCAGTACAGGTGCATCAAAGCTGGGACCGAGAGACTGAAAAACAGCTTCTATCTCAAGGCCATCAGACTGTTAAACAGCAACCACTAACATTGAGTGGCTGCTGCCAACACACTGGCTCAACTCCAGCCACTTTAATAATGGGAATTGATTGGAAATGATGTAAAATATATCACTAGCCACTTTAAACAATGCTACCTAATATAATGTTTACATACCCTACATTATTCATCTCATATGTATACGTATATACTGTACTCTATCATCTACTGCATCTTTATGTAATACATGTATCACTAGCCACTTTAACTATGCCACTTTGTTTACATACTCATCTCATATGTATATACTGTACTCGATACCATCTACTGTATCTTGCCTATGCTGCTCTGTACCATCACTCATTCATATATCTTTATGTACATATTCTTTATCCCCTTACACTTGTGTATAAGACAGTAGTTTTGGAATTGTTAGTTAGATTACTTGTTGGTTATTACTGCATTGTTGGAAGCAAGAAGCACAAGCATTTCGCTACACTCGCATTAACATCTGCTAACCATGTGTATGTGACAAATAAAATTTGATTTGATGTGGAAGACCCATTTGCGAACAAGCCTTAACTTCCTATCTTGAGATGTTGCTTCAATGTATCCACATAATTTTCCTCCTCATGATGCCATCTATTTTGTGAAGTACACCAGTCCCTACTGCAGCAAAGCTTCCCCACAACATGATGCTGCCACCCCTGTGCTTCACGGTTGGGATGGTGTTCTTCGGCTTGCAAGCCTCCCCTTTTCCCTCCAAACATAACGTTGGTCATTATGGCCAAACAGTTAAATTTTTGTTTCATCAGACCAGAGGATATTTCTCCAAAAAGGACGATCTTTGTTCCCATGTGCAGTTGCAAACCGTAGTCTGGCTTTTTATGGTGGTTTTGGAGCAGTGGCTTATTCCTTGCTGAGCGGCCTTTCAGGTTATGTCAATGCAGGACTCATTTTACTGTGGATATAGATACTTTTGTACCTGTTTCCTCCAGCATCTTCACAAGGTCCTTTGCTGTTGTTCTGGGATTGATTTACACTTTTCGCACCAAATACATTCATCTCTAGGAGACAGAACGCATCTCCTTCCTGAGTGGTATGAGGGCTGTGTGGTCTCATGGTGTTTATACTTGCGTACTATTGTTTGTACAGATGAACGTGGTACCTTCAGGCATTTGGGAAATTGCTCCCAAGGATGAACCAGACTTGCGGAGGTCTTGGCTGATTTCTTTTGATTTTCCCATGATGTCAAGCAAAGAGGCAATGAGTTTGAAGGTAGGCCTTGAAATACATCCACAGGTACACCTCCAATTGACTCAAATGATGTCAATTAGCCTATCAGAAGCTTCTAAAGCCATTACATAATTTCCTGGAATTTTCCCAGCTGTTTAAAGTTAGTCAATTTAGTGTATGTAAACTTCTGACCCACTGGAATTGTGATACAGTGAATTATAAGTGAAATTATCTGTCTGTAAATAATTGTTGGAAAAATTACTTGTGTCATGCACAAGGTAGATGTCCTAACCGACTTGCCAAAACTATAGTTTGTTAACAAGAAATTTGTGGAGCGGTTGAAAAACAAGTTTTAATGACTCCAACCTAAGTGTATTTAAACTTCCGACTTCAACTGGATCTTCTCTCTCCCACCACAGAAGAAGATTGATACCTCTGCGTCTACACACACCACAGTTCCACTTCATGATTTACCACATTTTATATGGAACTTCCAGTCTCCACTCCACACTGGGCAGGAATAACACAGGCTGGGGAACAAGTCTCCTTTAGGGAACACATCCAACCCCCCCATCATGTTTTCACATTAGTCAGAGAACCTATACATGCTCTCTCACTCTTTCTTTCTCTCCTCTCTCACTCTTTCTTTCTCTCTCCCTCTTTCTTTTTCTCACTTCCCTCTCTCTCTCTTACTCTTTCTGTCTTCCTCTCGCTCCTTCTTTCTTTCTCTCTCTCTTGCATTCTCTTACTTTCACTCTCTCCCTCTCCTTCTTTCTGTCTCTTTTTCTCTCTCATTTTGCTCTCTTCGTTTGCTCTTTCTCTCGTTCTCTCACCCTGTCTTTCGTTCTCTTTCTTTTATTCTTTCTTTCTCTCTTCTTTTCTCTCTCTCTCTCTCAAATCAATGATTTATTTTAGTATGTCATAACAATGTACATATTGCCAAAGCTTACTTTGGAGATTTATAATATTAATCAATATTGTCAACAGGACAACAGTAACAACTATAATCAAGGGTCAAAATAACCATATGTTGAACAATAACAGAGGCATAGAGGACATGTGCAGGTTGGTTGGTCTGTCAGACATTGTCCCCTCATCTTATGGCATGCAGCAATGTAGTTCGCTGCCAATCCACAGCTCTCTGCATCCTCCCCCAACAGGACAGGTAGCCTATTCTCATCAGAGAGGTCTTTGAAACCTTGAATAAGGGTTTTAAATTTGGTGAAATTACACTCTTAATTGTTTAATATTCTTGACATTTTGTCAGGAAAATGCAGCTCTGTCTCAGCTCAGGGTTCTGCTGTGGTATCTCTCTCTGAACTAGTCAAATTCCCTTCTCCCTGCTATGTGTTGAATACATTAGCTACTCGGCTGGAACCAGGCGTTTTTGGCAACAGTTCGGAGATCTTGAACGTCCCCCCTCTGAATATATATGCAGTGGAGAAAAACCATATGTTGTGATAAAGTGAATGCCAGGGGAATGTGATTGTGATGTACTACTGGGGTGCAGGGTTGTTGACGGGATGTTATGCAAGCAGGCTTTGAGGCGTGTGTGTGTGTGTGCGTGCGTGCGTGCTGTTGTCTGACTGTATTCCGTACATGTATTTAAGTGTGTGTTCTCTCCCAGAATCTCCTCTCCTATCAACGTCTCTAATTAAAACTCTAGAAATTGAAGTGTTTCAGTCCTAAAATACACCCCCCCCCCCTTCCAAGTTCCAAGTCCATTGAGGATACCTTTGTTCCTATATCCAAATCTTGTCTTTGGGAGCCATTTCTGACGGCGTAAACAGATGTATCTTGCCTTGTGTTTGGAGTCTCCTTTCTCAGATGTTTTGGGAGGATTTAAGTTATGCCTTGTGGTTAGGAGATCTATTCCTGTAGGACTTAAAGAGAAGGGAGAGGAAATAGATGTTGAAGTTGAGAGCAGGGCTACTGTCACTGAATGAATGGGGGTCTTCTCTGTGAGCTAAAGCACTACTTAATGCTCAACTACTTAAAGCGGTTAGGAATTCCTAGGCTAAACCCCATTTAGAGAGCGCTGTCTCTGTATGTCTCCATCTGCCTCACTCTCTCTTTCTGGGTGCGTGCGTGTGCTCGCGTGCATTATCAAATTTGGCAATGTGTCAGTGTGTGGCCATATCTCTCTCATTGCGCAACATTATAACCATAAAACCCAGTGTCTTTCCAACGATCTCCCTCCTCTCCTGACTTGTACAATGTGGACATCATAAAGAGTGGAGAAAAAAGCCTTGGTGTTGACTTTGTGGTTGGGACAGGGTTTAGGCTGTACAGGTAGATCAGGTGTCTGTTTGATTTACAGCTGTTTGATTTTTGACTTCAAAACCAGGAGGTGCACTTTTGGGCTGGGGAGAAAGAGGGATTTCTAGAGATCATATCGCAAGCAAACAATCTGCAAGATTTGAGACCAAACCACAACCAAATGATCTTCTGAACCATTACACTACACAACGGTCTAACACATTCAAACCACAACCAACGGTGGTTTGGTACATGCTCTAGTTCTTTTGACCACAACCAAATGGTTCCGTAGATGTAACCATAAAAAAAACTACTGAAATTGAGCAGCAACAACGGTTCAGTAGGGAATTGCACATAATGTAGACCAAACCACGACCAACCATTTTAGAACAGAGACCAAACCACGACCAACCATTTTAGAACAGAGACCAAACCACGACCAACCATTTTAGAACAGAGACCAAACCACGACCAACCGTTTTAGAACAGAGACCAAACCACGACCAACCGTTTTAGAACAGAGACCAAACCACGACCAACCGTTTTAGAACAGAGACCAAACCACGACCAACCGTTTTAGAACAGAGACCAACCGTTTTAGAACAGAGACCAAACCAAACCACGACAAACCGTTTTAAAACAGAGACCAAACCAAACCACGACCAACCGTTTTAAAACAGAGACCAGACTAAACCACGACCAACCGTTTTAGAACAGAGACCAGACTAAACCACGACCAACCGTTTTAAAACAGAGACCAAACCAAACCACGACCAACCTTATTAAAACAGAGACCAGACTAAACCACGACCAACCGTTTTAAAACAGAGACCAAACCAAACCACGACCAACTGTTTTAAAACAGAGACCAGCCTAAACCACTACCAACCGTTTTAAAACAGAGACCAAACTAAACCACGACCAACCGTTTTAAAACAGAGACCAGCCTAAACCACTACCAACCGTTTTAAAACAGAAACCAAACCACGACCAACCGTTTTAGACGGAGACCAAACTAAACCACAACCAACCGTTCCAGCAGTTCCATCCTATCTATTTGCTCTTCTAACTACAATCACACGCCTAGTATATGTGACAGTGTGCAGCTCCATACTACAGTCTGAGAGAGGGCTGCCTGGCTTGTCTCTCCACCTAAAGAGCTCCGTTTCAGGCTAAAGGGGGTCCAGAGGTGGGGGCCCTTTCCTTAACATGTGTTGATGTATGGCTGGGCAGAGGTTAAGACACACATACGACCCTTGTCCCCACATACGACCCCTCTCTCTCTGCACACACAGACTACACTTGATCACACACACACCGCCACTGTCCGAAATTGCAAAAAGACAAGCTTAGAAAAACACCTGCCCAATTAAAGGCTGGCGTATCCAATTTCAAACAAGCCAATGACCAGGAAGAGGTAAAAAAAAACTGAGGCTGCCTGTTGCCTCGGCGTAACCCCAGGGGCCATCCCAACCAATTGGCCTCACTAAACAGAGCAGGATTGGCTTTATAGCATAGGATAAAACTTTAGACAGGGATTAGGGTCATCTGCCAAGAGGTAGAGGGCATTTTAAATACACACACACACACACACACACACACACATATGAACACTTGCATACGTAACCACTTACCCAGACCAACACACACACACGTTCACACACACCACTGCCAGCTCAGACGGTGTGTTTTGAGGGTGTAAAATGAAAGTGGCATGAAAAATGACACAAGCCCTTGGGATTGGGGGTCAGACGGAGAGGTGGAGAAGGTAGAGAGGAGAGGCGAGAGGGAGAGAGAAGGGGTCTGATTCATAGACCCGAGGAGGTTCCTAATTCCCGTTCATCCTTGGTATTGAAGAGCCGATAGATACTCTTGGAGGGGGTCTCACTGTGACACCCCCAGCGCACACAACACATAGGCAACACCGACATGGCCACATACATACAAACACATTCCATACACACACACGTTAATATTGACATTTGTAGGCCCTGGTAGAAGATGAAGTTCTTACATAACCACATCTGACAATTACTGAGACTTTGTCACTTGAAAAAGGGCAGCTGAAGAGGAACACTTTTATTACACATTTGACACATGTTACGGCCAAATCCTAACTTGATATTCCAGAGAGAGATGTTACACACAGGTTTGATTTGTGTATGTACATTTAGTGTACAAAACTTTAGGAACACCTTCCTAATATTGAGTTGCACCCCCTTTTGCCCTCAGAACAGCCTGAATTTGTCGGGGTATGGACTACAAGGTGTGGAAAGCGTTCCGCAGGGATGCTGGCCCATATTCACTCCAATGCGTCCCGTAGTAAAACCGGTGTACTGTGTACTGTGTACTGTCCCTGTAAAAATAAACTCAAACTCAACTCAAGGACCTCAGCGTTACTCTGGACCCTGATCTCTCTTTTGACAAACATATCAATAATATTTTAAGGGCAGCTTTTTCCATCTTAGTAACATTGCAAAAATCTGAAGTATTTTGTCTAAGAATGATGCAGAAAAGTTAATCCATGCTTTTGTCACTTCTTGATTAGACTACTGCAATGCTCTACTCCGGCTACCCAGCTAAAGCACTAAATTAACTTCAGTTAGTGCTAATTACTTCTGATAGAATCTTGACTAGAACCAAAACATTTGAGCATATTACTTCAGTGCTAGCCTGGCTTCCTGTTAAGGCTAGGGTTTTACTGCTAACCTATCAAGCATTACATGGGCTTGCTCCTACCCATCTCTTCGATTTGGTCCTGCCGTACATACAGTGGGGCAAAAAAGTATTTAGTCAGCCACCAATTGTGCAAGTTCTCCCACTTAAGAATATGAGAGAGGCCTGTCATTTTCATCATAGGTACACTTCAACTATGACAGACAAAATGAGGAAAAAAAATCCAGAAAATCACATTGTAGGATTTTTAATGAATTTATTTGCAAATTATGGTGGAAAATAAGTATTTGGTCAATAACAAAAGTTTATCTCAATACTTTGTTATATACCCTTTGTTGGCAATGGGTAGGATTCATGATAGGATTCAGTCTCTATGATTGGCTGTTGATTATGCTCTTCTTCCTGTAACTCAGGGGGCTGTGAGCCAATCGCGGAGGCTGTTACGGACCTGGAGGAGCCGCCCCTGCAACAGGAGTCTGCCACCAAGTTCATCAAAAAGAAACAGCCGTCCAAGAAAGTCAAGTCCAAGACAGGTACGTCAAGGGATGGACACACACAAAGTCAGGACACATGGACACATGGAAAGCTCATCCTTAGCTTGTGATTCACCCTCCTTTAGCTCATACGGTATATGACTGGTCTCATGTCTGCTGGGGCTGTTCTTATGCTGTGTTCAGATCGTGCTGATGCTGGTCTCATATAAGGCTCACACTGAGCTCAAGCTCTGTTTGATGTCCCTCACTTTCCTCTCTTCCATCTGGTTCTACTCCTCCCTCCATCCCTCCCTCCCTGATTGGCTGTAATAGCTGGCGAATTGCAATTTTTCTGATATTTTTTTCCCTGAATTAAAACTGTAGTTAACTGAGGAGGGAAAGGGCTTTTTTTTTTTTTTTCAACCTCAGAACGGGACATTTTTTTTCTGTTTGATTTCCAAACATAATTTGTCTTGACCCTGTGTGTGTGTGTGTGTGTGTGTGTGTGTCAGATAAACAATCATACCCTGTGTGTGTGTGTGTGTCTCAGATAAACAATCATAAGTCACAGACAGAAGGGAATTCCGCATTAAATTCCCATGTTGAGGAAATCTACTTAATTGAATAAATGAATGCAACAGACTGACAGCTCCTTTTGTAGATGATGGATGTGAGAGGAGACTGCTGCACACACTGCTCTTTCCCCACTTAGACACTCCTGGTTTGAATTGAGCACAAATCCATGTTTGTCCTTTCTAAGATGACGTTGGAGGGCTTTGAGGAGCACTAAACATGAGTGGTTAGAAGTGAGCAGATGTTGTGTCGGCAGTCCATGTGCCTTTTTGTGTGGTTAATCCACCCAGGCGTTGCCGCTAATGAGCTGAGCCCCACTGAGGAGGTGTGGGAGACACAGACGGGCGACGATCGTTAAGAACACACGCATACACACTACACACTCAGACACACACACACTTCCTCTACATAAAGCCCACACACATACTCTGGGCACATGCATTTACATCAATAGGCTCGATCACACCCAGATAAAATATATGTTGTTCAATTGTTTCAGACCTATAGATCAAATGCCACGTGCACACAAAAGGAATGCGGTGCAATTACAAATCCATTCCGCAAGCCAATTAAAAGAACCAGACCAAAAACACAGAGGAAAAACAAACAAACAAAATACGCGCATTTCCCCTGTTAACCCTAATGAGAGAATACCACACAGACCACCACTCAACACACTGAGGTAAGACTCTTGTGAAGTGGTTACACCATGATTCAGAGTTGCATTGGGTAGGCCATGTGATGGCGTTTCATGTATATGACTTAAGCCTTCCGCATGCTTCGGTTCGGGACACGGCTCGGCGAACCGAACGAGTGTGCTTGCATTCTCCTTTAAAAGACCTTCGCTTGAAAAATGAGGAAAAAAGCAGCAATAGTACTATTTTGTGTATTTTGAGACCCGTAGCCAGTATACACTTCCTCAAAATAGTCAGAATTATTCTAAAATAACTCAAGAAACCTGCAATTCATTTTGATATTTTTGTCGGAGATCTTAGTCACACAATTTTACATCTAACTAAGATGTTTGGTGCAGTATTTCCCAAGTGAAAAAATGTGAATGAAAATGATTTGTCTCATTGAATGACAACAAACACTACATTGAAGAATCCCTACTGTTCACCAATCACCAACATATTGGCGTAGACTTCGGCTTGCCTCGAGAGAATAAAATGTGTGTGCACGAACAGACGAAAAAATTACTTTTCCAAAGACCAAAATAAACAAAAACGGAACAAAATGTTCTGAACTGTATCGGATGAGAAGCATGCGGACACCTTTTCAAAAAGAGCAGTGAGATGGATGCTTCCCTTTCTAGAGTAATTTAGGGAGAGTGGCCCACTGAAGTGAGTGATGCCTGTTGTGGAGCAACCCATCTGGCCTCTATGGGGAATCAAATCAAACTTTATTTAGTGCATTTAAAATAGCGAAACACTACATTAAAACAATAAATTACAAAAGGGAAAGCAAACAGCAAGCCGTAAAGAGGATAAATAAAATACCATCAATAAAATCACTTATTAAAGGCCCGGCTAAAAGCTTGCCCTGTGTCAGCTGTTCCATAACTGAAGGGCTTTAATAGGGAACGCTCCGCCCCCCTGCCTTGGTTCTGCATCTAGGTACAAGCAGATAGGGAGCGGAGTGCCCTCACTGGGTTGTTATGGAACAAGCATGTCTGTCAGATAACAGGGGGCAAGACCATGCAGTGCTTTAGAAGTTAAGAGTAAGATTTTAAAATCCGACCGATACTTTACAGGCAACCAGTGTATTGCAGATAAAACTGGAGTGATGTGTTTGTGCCTTCTTGTGCTGGTTAAAATGCGAGCTGCAGTGTTCTGTACAAGTTGTACGCTTTTAATAGTAGAGTCTGAGCAGCTGGAAAGGAGGACATTACAATAGTCTAATCTATTAGAGTAAGCAAATGCATGGACCAATTTTTCGTCATCTGGTGTCAAGTGTCTAATTCTGGAAATGTTCCTGAGATGGAAGGAGGTTGTTTTGGATATGCTTTTTATGTGGTTGTCAAAGGTTAGTCCGGGGTCAAAGGTAACACCAAGGTTTTTAACAACCATGTTTGGTGTGATGGGGCAACCATCAATGTTAAGAATGAAGCCTGATACTTTATTTGTGAGTTTTTTGTGGCCAAGTAGCATGATATCAGTCTTATCAGAGTTTAAATACAAGAAGTTTGTTTTTCATCCAACATCTGTGACATAAGGCGGGCTGACTGTGATGTATCGTTTGGTTTAACTGATAAATACAACTGAGTGTCATCAGCATAGCAATGAATATGCATGTTGTGCTTACAGATGACATTACCCAGGGCTAGCATGTGTAGTGAAAATAAAAGTGGTCCAAGCACAGAACCTTGAGGAACGCCAAATCCAACCTTGGAACTTTACGATTATCACCCAGCTGAACAAATTGATACCGCTTGGAAAGGTATAAATTGTTAGCCAGCTAAGAATCTGTCCTCGTAGATCAACCAAGTTTTCTAACCTCTTAAAGAGGATAGCATGATCAATAGTGCCAAAGGCGCCAGCACTTAAATCTAAGAGAACGAGAATAAAGACATGACCACGGTCAGAGGACAGCAGTAGGTAATTTACCTCTTTAAGGCACTAAAGTAAAACTGCAAAGAAATGTGGCAAAGAAATACGTGCTTTGTCCTGAATACAAAGCGTTAAGTTTGGGGGAAATCCAACACAAAACATCACTGAGTACCACTAGTACCATATTTTGAAGCATGGTGGTGGCTGCATCATGTTATGGGTATGCTTGTCATTGCCAAGGACATGGGAGTTTTATTTCTAATGAAAATAAACAGAATAGAGCTAACCACAGGATTTATTGGATTTTTTAAACCTTTGGATTCATAGTGCTACTTGAATAGTGGATAGCCTACATGATGACTTTGTGACAGCCAAGTGTCTTTGAAAGTGTAATTGTCTTTGTGATGCTACCTGATTAATGTCTTGCTCCCGTCTGAATTATCCTACATCCTCTTCCTCCTCTTGTTTGAATCCCATCTTCTCCAAACAACCAGATCCCCATCCCATACCATGTTCCAAGGGTGGATGGGCTGCCTGGGGTTTACCACCGGCAATGAATATCTGTCCCTCTGAACGTTCCTGTGGGCTTTATAGCCCACCTGAGGGGCATCTCTCTCTCTGCCTCCCCTGTCCTCCCACTGTCAAACATCATAACAGAAAACGGAAATAATCCCTAATTAGTTTTGTTTGTAATGGAAATCTTCAGAGGATGGAACTGTGTGGTTTGGACCTAGAGAGAGAAGGCGCTCTGTCCAGGCATGTCCCTCTTACAACCAAACCACCGCCCATTAGGGAGTGTGAGAGAGACGTGGAAAGAGAAGGACATCCAAACCAATTTACATCTATGAACTCAGAGAGAATTTCCAGAATGGTGGGAGCACACAGGCGAAAGCAGAAGGGGCTAAATGAACAGATCAACTTACACCTCTACCTCCCTCCTTCTTCACCGTAGATAAACCACACACACATTCTCCTACCTGTGGCAGACTTAAAGGTAATTAGGCTCCAACCAACCCCCCTGTTAGAGTGCATGGGAGCCAGGAAGCACCTCTAGTACAGTTGAAAGGCTTCAAAGGGTGTCTTGGATAGAACTGTGTCGCTGCTCGCTCTCCTTCTCTTCTCTAGCGGCCTGGATGAAAGGGAGATGGAAGAGAGAGAGTGTCTCCTCTCTTCTTTCCTCCGAACCCCCCACGGCCCACCTGGGATCACAGGGACGCCACCTATACCACACACACACACACACACACACACACAGTTTAGAGACAGAGAGGCATTGGGCCACGTTCAATCAAAACTGCTAACAGAGTGTATGGTAGCTGAGACACAGATACATGAAAAGAGCAATGATGCTAACTTGTGTTCCTGGAAGACTGGGTTAATTTCAATGATCAGTCCCGGCCCTCTCAACTTTCACTGAAGCAGTACTTTATTAAACAGTGGATCACTGAAATTCTCCCTCCCTCCCTCGTTCTCTCCATCATAGAGAGGAGGAGGAGGGCGGGGTGTTTAAGGTCAGCTCCTCTGAGGGCACAGCCCAAACTCAATTACCCCCTCAGTCAGTCTCCGGTCAGCAGCCACACAGTACAGCTATTAGCCATTAGCATCATCCCATTCACATGGCCTCTACAGCTGCCTCAGACCTCACCATTCAATTACCTTACTGTCATCTACCAGCTACCGCAAGTACAGGGCAGCGAGGTTTGTTCCATTAGCCCCATATTATTATCCTTTTGCTGACGTGTTACACTCCTATTACTCAGAAGTGATTGTTATTTGACACGTCTTCTTCGACCAGACATTGACTGTTCTCCTCATACTACAGTCCCTGGAACAGTTTTCCTCATCCCCTCACTGTGTCTCCTGTGACCAGACATTGACTGTTCTCCTCATACTACAGGCCCTGGAACAGTTTTCCTCATCCCCTCACTGTGTCTCCTGTGACCAGACATTGACTGTTCTCCTCATACTACAGGCCCTGGAACAGTTTTCCTCATCCCCTCACTGTGTCTCCTGTGACCAGACATTGACTGTTCTCCTCATACTACAGGCCCTGGAACAGTTTTCCTCATCCCCTCACTGTGTCTCCTGTGACCAGACATTGACTGTTCTCCTCATACTACAGTCCCTGGAACAGTTTCCTCATCCCCTCACTGTGTCTGCTGTGACCAGACATTGACTGTTCTCCTCATACTACAGGCCCTGGAACAGTTTTCCTCATCCCCTCACTGTGTCTCCAAGGCTGTGACCAAAGTGTATGACCCATGGCTCACAGCTCGGCATGGAGGGACCAAACGCTTGTGCAGGCAGCTTTCTGGAAGGGAGTGGGGGGGTGCGCAGGCAGGCGTATTTGGAAGCGGGAATTTGGGTCTGTTTTATGCTTGTGTTTTTATTAATGGGGGCTGAGTAGGGAATAGAGAGGCCTTCGACGCCAGACCATCATGTCATACACATATAAACGCACATACAAACACACCTTCCCATCTGTGAAGACTCTTAGAGATAAAGTGTGTGTTTTGTCCAAGTGTAAGTGTGTTTATGGTATGTGTGAGCATGTATAAACTCAGGAGCAGCATCGCCTGGGTAGTGGGGGCTCAGAGCGAGCCCAGGGGCTGCTGGAAGCATCCACGCTTTGGGATAGAAGAGGATACCAGCTTTCTCATTGTGTCTGACTGTTCCTGTCTCTGTCCGACTGTCTGTCTGCATGTCTGTGTCCACAACCACTAGATAGTGCTACAGATGTTACAATGTCCTCTGTCTGTCAGTATATTCGTCATCAGATAATGTTTGTGATGGTGTACTGTAGATGGTTGTACAGTCTTTACATTGTGTAAGCCTTTAACCATCTGTTTATGAAGTACAGGAGGATGTAACGAGTAGATCGTGTTCTGGGCAGCAGTGAGCTACTGCTACAGTAGATGTGTTAGCAACTCCATATCAATGCCGCCGCTTTCCATTTGTTTAACACAGCTTCGCGCTGTGGTATTTTTGAACTCTTGGCTGGCCCAGGCTCCATAGATTGGCAATAATGTGATGCCTGGTGTTGTAATGTTTCCCTAATGTTTCTGTCCTGCTTTTTGTAATGGGTTATGTTTAGACCCACGCAGCTAATGCTAATGATGGAGTTGACGACAGTGCTCTAGACATGCAGGCAGTCATGCAGGCCGGCTACCGCATTGGGTTGCGTTGATATAGATGGTGAGAGATGTCAGCATGCTGGGCGAATGTCAGGAGATTTTGTGGACGTTGGGAGACAACCGCAAGACTTCTGTGAGACTGCAGTGAAATGTAGAGTTTTTTTTTTTGTTTTCTTTTGAGAAATTACATTGCAAATAGTGCAAAATGTTTCTACTAATGTAGGACTGGGGTGTTTTAGACCGTTGAGAGACTGTATTGAGAATGTTGTGTCTTTGTTTAAGATCTGTTGTGAGACCTGTTGTCATAAAAACGTTATCGATGCGCCTCGAACCATACAGGGTGATGTCATCCCACTCGTCTCCCACCCACTAGATCTTCAAATCAAATTTTATTTGTCACGTACACATGGTTAGCAGATGTTAATGCGAGTGTAGCGAAATGATTGTGCTTATAGTTCCGACCGTGCAGTAATATCTAACAAGTAATCTAACAATTTCACAACAACTACCTTATACACACAAGTGTAAATAAAAAGTGTACACAAAAATATATGGATGAGTGCTCGCCGAACGGCATAGGCAAGATGCAGTAGATGGTATAGAGTACAGTATATACATATGAGATGAGGAATGTTTATAAACAGTATATAGAGTGGCATTGTTTAAAGTGGCTAGTGATACATTTATTACATCCAATTTTATATTGTGGCTAGAGATTTGAGTCAGTATGTTGGCAGCAGCCACTCAATGTTAGTGATGGCTGTTTAACAGTCTGATGGCCTTGAGATAGAAGCTGTTTTTCAGTCTCTCGGTCCCAGCTTTGATGCACCTGTACTGACCTCGCCTTCTGGATGATAGTGGAGTGAACGGGCAGTGGCTCAGGTGGTTGTTGTCCTTGATGATCTTTATGGCCTTCCTGTGACATCGGGTGGTGTAGGTGTCCTGGAGTTTGTGAGTGTTTTCGGTGACAAGCCAAATTTCTTCAACCTCCTGAGTTCGAAGAGTCGCTGCTGCGCCTTCTTCACCACGCTGTCTGTGTGGGTGGACCATTTCAGTTTGTCCATGATGTGTACGCCAAGGAACTTAACTTTCCACCTTCTCCACTACTGTCCCGTCGATGTGGATAGGAGGCTGCTCCTTCTGCTGTTTCCTGAAGTCCACGATCATCTCCTTTGTTTTATTGACATTATATTCCTGACACCACAATCCGAGGGCCCTCACCTCCTCCCTGTAGGCCGTCTTGTCTTTGTTGGTAATCAAGCCTACCACTGTAGTGTCATCTGTAAAATTGATGATTGAGTTGGAGGCATGCATGGCCACGCAGTCATGAGTGAACAGGGAGTACAGGACAGGACTGAGAGCACACCCTTGTGGGGCCCCAGTGTTGAGGATCAGCGGGGTGGAGATATTGTTTCCTACCCTCACCACCTGGGGGTGGCCCGTCAGGAAGTCCAGGACCAAGTTGCACCGGGTGGGGTCGAGACCCAGGGTACTATGGTGTTAAATGCTGAGCTGTAGTCAATGAACCGCATTCTTACATAGGTCCAGATGGGTTAGGGCAGTGTGATTGCTATTGCGTCGTCTGTGGACCTATTGCGGCGGTAAGCAAATTGGAGTGGGTCTAGGGCAGGGGTGTCAAAGTCAAATGGACGGAGGGCCAAATAAAAAATTTAGCTACAAGCCGAGGGCCGGACTGTTCGAATGTTCATTGAAAAATTTTTAAATGACGCATATAGTCTAGTGAACCTAATTGAACCTACTGAAAACCTAACAAATATATTCCAATATGATCAGATAAATAAAGCAATATTTTCTTATGGCTCTGTCAGTAATCTTTAATTTTCAACAGACACAAAAGACAAATTTCCTTTATATAAAAATCCCCATAACATGAACATTAAATGAAAGAAACCGGTATTCAAGGCACCATCAGTAGCCTATATTTTCTATTTTAGCAAAAGTGGGCTAAATTTACTTCAAAGAAAAAAACAATAATAGCAATTTTCTATCATCCACTCAACTGAAATATTTTTAAAATATAATTGGATTGAAATACAATAAAATAAAGTGCAAAAATCTATTAATCAAAAACAACACTTTGTTTAAGGAGAAGTAACATGCAGTGAAAACAAATATTAAACTTTAACTTTTAAACTTGAACTGAGTAAAAACTCTAAATATGTGATTGCACAGTAATGTTCACTTGTTTGAGGTTGAGGGTGATACTTGGTGGTGTCCCATCTTTTCCACAAGTTCATCAATGTTCGGGGTAAGGCTCTGAGCTGAGGAAATCCTCAGAATTGAGTGGAGGTGTTCAGCAGTAAGTCGACTTCTGTGTGATGTTTTGTTCAGGTTCATCAAAGAAAAAAGTTGTTCACACAGGTATGTGCTGCCAAACATAGACAACGTTTGAGCAGCCTGGATGCGCAGCTGGGGCATTGTGTCGGGGAGGAAACGGGCGAACTCCGCAGCACCCACTGCCGCATATTTTGCCCTCAGTGCATCATTGCATTGGAGGTCAATCAACTCCATTTGGAGGTTTGGTGGTGAGCTTTCCACGTCAACAGCAAATGGGTTACCGAGCAGTTCCAACCTGCTTTTTTGTGCTTCAAAGTCAGCAAATCGGCGTCGAAAGTCAGCGGCAAGCATACCTATTTTATCAGCCAACTGTGCGCTCGGGAACGCACTGGTAGAGAGCTTCTCTTTCATGGTCTGGCAGCTGGGAAAGTGGCTCAAATTTTCTTTCCGCATCTGCGTCTCCCACAGAGTCAGTTTGGTTTTAAATGCCTTCACTGTACTGTACATATCAGAGATGACATGATCCCGACCCTGCAGCTGCAAGTTCATTGCATTCAGATGACTCGTAATGTCACACAGAAAAGCCATTTCACACAGAAACATTTCGTCTCGGAGTTGTGTTGTGTCTTTCCCTTTGCTGTCCAAGAACAGACAAATCTCCTCACGAAGCTCGAAACATCTTTGAAGCACCTTTCCCTGGCTTAGCCATCGCACCTCTGTGTGATAAGGCAAATCACCATGCTCCGTTTCTAACTCCGTCAGAAATGCCTTGAACTGGCGGTGATTCAAACCTTTGGCTCTGATAAAGTTAACTGTGCGCGTGATGATGCTCATTACATGCTCCATTTTCAAGGCTTTACCGCACAACGCTTCCTGGTGTATGATACAATGATAAGCTGTCAGCTCACCTGTCGCGTTTTCCTCTTGCATCTTTTCCCGTATCTTCGCCACCAGTCCGCTCCTGTGTCCACACATCGCAGGTGCTCCGTCGGTTGTCAAACCCACGAGTTTTTCCCAAGGCAGCTCCATCTCATTTACACATCTTGACACCTCTTCATACAAATCATGCCCCGTAGTTGTGCCATGCATAGGACGTAAAGCCAAAAACTCCTCTGTCACGCTTAGGCTGGAGTCCACTCCGCGGATGAAAATTGACAACTGGGCAATGTCAGAAATGTCGGTGCTCTCATCCACAGCCAAGGAATATGCAATGAAATCTTTTCCCTTTTTCACAAGCTGCTCTTTTAGATTGATGGACAACTGGTCTACTCTCTCGGCAATGGTGTTTCTGCTCAGACTCACATTTAAAAAGAGTTGCCTTTTTTCTGGGCAAACTTCGTCACAAACTTTAATCATGCAGTTTTTGATGAAATCCCCCTCCGTAAATGGCCGGGCTGATTTAGCGATCTCTTCTGCCAAAATAAAACTGGCCTTGACAGCAGCCTGGCCTTGTGATTTGGCTTTTTTGAACAGAGCCTGTCGAGATTTGAGGCCTCGTTTTAATTCCTCTGCCTTTTGTAGCCTTTGTTCCATGTCCATATTCTTGTTTTTGTCCGCGTGTTTCGTTTCATAATGTCGTCTCAGATTATACTCTTTCAGTACCGCCACACTTTCTCCACACAGAAGACACACAGGTTTTCCAGCTACCTCCGTGAACATATACTCCGACTCCCACCTTGTTTGAAACCCCGGTTCTCAGTGTCCACCTTCCGTTTTGCCATTTTTGATGGGTATCTGAAAGTTAATTTTACTGTGATGCTGACGA
Source organism: Oncorhynchus masou masou (assembly GCF_036934945.1). Lineage (NCBI taxonomy): Eukaryota > Metazoa > Chordata > Actinopteri > Salmoniformes > Salmonidae > Oncorhynchus > Oncorhynchus masou. Next base: position 64,777,190 of record NC_088240.1, read on the forward strand.
CTGCTGTGCCAATAAATATTGAAATGAAGCAGCCTACTGCTCGGTGCGTCACCGTTGCATTGTGGGAAATGTAGTATTGGTGCGTGTAAAAGATCTGCGGGCTGCCGGCTTGCTGCGGTCTGCGGGCCGGTTCTAATAATAAATCAAGATCATCCCAGGGGCCGTAAAAAACCTTCTCGCGGGCCGGATGTGGCCCGCGGGCCTTGACTCTGACATATGTGGTCTAGGGTGTCAGGTAGGGTGGAGGTGATATGGTCCTTGACTAGTCTCTCAAAGCACTTCGTGATGACGGAAGTGAGTGCTACGGGGTGATAGTCATTTAGCTCAATTACCTTAGCTTTCTTGGGAACAGGAACAATGGTGGCCCTCTTGAAGCATGTGGGAACAGCAGACTGGGATAGGGATTGATTGAATATGTCCATAAACACACCAGCCAGCTGGTCTGCGCCATGCTCTGAGGACGCGGCTAGGAATGCCGTCTGGGCCGACAGCCTTGAGAGGGTTAACACGTTTAAATGTTTTACTCACCTCAGCTGCAGTGAAGGAGAGTCCGCAGGTTTTTGTAGCGGGCCGTGTTGGTGGCAATGTATTGTCCTCAAAGCGAGCAAAGAAGTTGTCTAGTTTGTCTGGGAGCAAGACATTGTCGTCCGTGACGGGGCTGGTTTTCTTTTTGTAATCCGTGATTGACTGTAGACCCTGCCACATACCTCTTGTGTCTGAGCCGTTGAATTGCGATTCTACTTTGTCTCTATACTGGCGCTTAGCTTGTTTGATTGCCTTGCGGAGGAAATAGCTACACTGTTTGTATTCGGTCATTTTTCCGGTCGCCTTGCCCTGAGCAGTGGTTCGCGCTTTCAGTTTTGCGCGAATGCTGCCATCAATCCACAGTTTCTGGTTGGGGAAGGTTTTAATAGTCGCTGTTGGTACAACATCACCGATGCACTTGCTAATAAACTCGCTCACCAAATCAGCGTATTCATCAATGTTATTGTCCGACACTATGCGGAACATATCCCAGTCCACGTGATCGAAGCAATCTTGATGCGTGGAATCAGATTGGTCGGACCAGCGTTTAACAGACCTGAGCACGGGCGTTTAACAGACCTGAGCACGGGCACAAAATGGAGTCATGGTCAGATTTTCCGAAAGGAGGGCGGGGGAGGGCTTTGTATGCATCGCGGAAGTTAGAGTAACAATGATCCAGGGTTTTATCTGGGTCGCGCATTCGATATGCTGATAAAATGTAGGGAGCCTTGTTTTCAGATTAGCCTTTTTAAAATCCCCAGCTACAATAAATGCAGCCTCAGGATATGTGGTTTCCAGTTTACATAGAGTCCAATGAAGTTCTTTCAGGGCCGTCGATGTGTCTGCTTGGGGGGGATATACCCAACTGTGATTATTATCGAAGAGAATTCTTTATCTATCAGCCAATCAAGACACTGACTCTTACTTCCTGTTCAATAGATATGCATAAAGGAATATCTTAATTTGATCCCCCTTTTGCAGGATAACATTCTTGCAATGTAGGAAATGTAAAAATGTGGAAAAACATGTAGTGTATTTGAGGTTTAAAAAGGCTTGTGGAAGTTAGTCATTTTTACTTGGAAATTTCAGACTTGATTTTCCCTTACGAAAAATGTATCAACCCCCCAAAAAGTCCATTAGCTATAATCCACGTAATAATTCACATTTCCTTTTGCTGCAGGATTATTTTCCTGCTGTAGCAAACTGGCTCAAATTAAGATCCTACTTCTGTAAATAGTCCACATTGCAAGAATTTAAGAGGCTGAATCATAGGCTCTTACATTTTACCTAACAATCAACCAATCAAATCTCAGATTCCATCAGTTGCCCAATCACAGGCCCTTCTCTGGCCCTTGTCACAGTTTTTTTCAGCTGTTTTTCTTATTTGTCCTCTTTTTTTTGTCAAAACATTCAGAGTTTAATCCCATGCTGTTCTCTCCCCCTCTATCAGAGCAAATCGGCACATCTATTCCATTTTGTCCACACATCCCATTAAAATCCCATTAACTCCAGTATTCCCGGGAACTCAGAGAGAGAGCGGGGAGAGACCAGGAGCTGTGGTAACCATGATAACCATCAGCAGCCATTCCCTCAGAGGTGGAAACACAGATGTGCCTCTTATTTCCCTGAATCCCGGTCAGCTAGCTAGCATGTGGGAAGGAGACAGTGTTTGTCCTGGAGTTTGCGTTGAAGCCGTAGGGAATCTCCTTGAATGAAGGAATGAATGAATGCGCTTCCTTTGGGAATGTTTGGTTCGGATGGAGGGTTTCCAGTCTGCGAAACACTTCCAGTGCCGGGCAGCATATACATTCAATAGGATCCCAAAGGTCATTAGGTTCAGCCATTCTGCTGAAGAATGTTGTACTACGGGTTGTGTTGAGGATGCCTGATGTTAAAAGTGAGCCCAGTGTGAGTCTACACACTCGCATATGTGTGCAATATTTCTCACACACACACATACACACACACACACACACACACACACACACACACACACACACACACACACACACACACACACACACACACACACACACTTACCCACTCTGTGGTCCCATGTGCAGAGTATCCCTTTTCTAAATAAAACAAGTTTGCAGGGAAGTAGGCCCTAGACAGAGGCAGGGGCGGGAGTTTGCTCTGTAATAAAAGCTGCTTTCGTTTGACAAGTTGTGCTTTTAACAGGAGACCTTTTAATTTTTGCGAGAAGGAAGCAATGAATTGTAATGTATACTTTTCCAGAGCTGGGCCGTTAAGTGTGCCGTGTACACCACTGCTCACGGGAACGGCCCCGGCAATGGTTAACACATGTTATGTCTTTCTCCAGTCTCTCTCTTTCTCTCTCTCTCTTTCGCTCGCTCTCTCTCTGTCGCTCGCTCTCTCTCTGTCGCTCGCTCTCTCTCTGTCGCGCTCTCTCTGTCGCGCTCTCTCTGTCGCGCTCTCTCTGTCGCGCTCTCTCTGTCGCGCTCTCTCTGTCGCGCGTGCTCTCGCGTGCTCTCTCGCTCTCTCTCGCACTCTCTCTCTCTCGCGCGCTCTCTCTCTCTGTCGCGCGCTCGCTCTCGCGTGCTCTCTCGCTCTCTCTCTCGCGCTCCCGAGAGTCTGACCATCCTGGTTTAGAAAAGGAGACGTGTCAATTTGTATGGGGGGGGGGGAGGCAGAGAGCATGTGAGGGGTTAGGTGGTGGGTAATCACTTGCTGTCAGCTGTCACTTGCTATAAGACAATTCTCTGCTGACACACACACCCTGCTGGTCCAATATCCTCAACACCCCAACAAGCCACCAAAGCCTCACCAGCAACCTCTGTATTGCCCTGGTGCCTTGGCCAAGGCCTATGTGTTGACATTGAGGTTTGTTTAGGACCAGAGGAGGAGGGAGGCAGGAGGAACAGGAGAAATGGGGTGAAGGGAGGGAACAGAGAGGAGTAGGAAGAAGTAAAGGAGGAAAAGAGTGATGGTCCAAAGCAGGAGGCCAGTCCAGATGTGGAGAGTTTTACAGTACGTCCCCATCGCCATGGGGACCCAATAAGGTCAAAGTTCATGGAGTAAAAAGCTCTATTGGGGAGTGTTCAAAATATCAGCCTGTTTGGACCGCTAACTCTTTCTCTGTCTCTCTATCTCTCTCACGCTCTTTCTCTCAGTGCCCATTCCTTTCTTTCCCACTGCCTCCCTCGCACACTTCTCCACTTTCTCATCTTCCACAATTTCCCATGCACTTTACCTCCTTCTTCCCCCTTAGCTCCTCTCTCCCTCCCCTTCCACTCTCTTCTCAGAGCTCTCCTTGTGTGTGATCACAGTGGACATGATCAGTTTCCTTCATCAGTCCTGTAGAGGCTGGGCTGTGCCCCATAGCAAATATTGAGCCATGGAAATGAGAGCCATTTCCAGGTACACATACACATACACACACAGCACATAAACTCCGACCCAACACGCATACACACACACACGTACACACACGTGCCAAGCCAGAGCCGTGTGGATGGTAGGCCCTGTCGGCACATGACTTCAATTGCATTAATTCATTAGACATGATGAGCACCAACTGTGCAAACCAAAGACGAAACCTAAGAGTGACGCAGGGAGAACATTGGGGAAACGCTGGCAGGAAAACACTGGGGAGGTTCCTTTCTCTCTCTGTGGCCGGCTGCCATGGGCCAGTGTCTGGGACAGAGGGCTCTGGGAATCTGCAGGGTCACACACACGCACAGTGTCATGCATGTTCTTACCAAAGCTTCCTTGACCTGGCCCAGTCTCTTACTCTGAAACTGATGCCACACACAACTATTACTTACCCACTTCAATGACCTTTGTAAGACACACACACACACACACACACATTGGCTACTGACTCATGGGGACTTTGTGGTATGTACACAGACACACACACATATACTGAGATCAGGGTTGTTGTCCGTGCTGGTAGAGCTGGGTAAGGGTTGAGTGTAACAGTGTGTTATGTCCACTCTGTCCCCTCTACAATCACTTCCTGTGTGTTGAAGTCTGGCTGTCCTTTGTTCTGTCTAAATCCCTCTTCCTGCCCCATCCTGATCCTGCCCACCCCAGCCCTACTGGAGGACAGGTCAGCACATCTCACTGTGTGTGTGTGTGGGGGGGGGGATAGGTTACGTGTGTCTCACACAGGCAAACACACCCAACACATGGACAATGTCAAGCTGATAAGTATGAGCTCTCTGAACAACAGTCAATCTCTCTCTCACACCCATAAGAGACATGGTTACTCTCTGTTGAGTTAGGGCCTCTATCAGGAGAAGTTTCCCTGTCTCTCTCTATACACACACACACACATGCTGCTATTTTTTCCATAGTTTGTGGTGAGGAGTTATGTGCTGATGTTTATAGCAATGTGTGTCTGTGTGTGTGCGTGTGCGCGTGTGCGTGACACTGTCTCGTGGAATGGAAGGAGGTTTCTTGGAAGCACTGGGTCTGGGTTCCCCTGTGGGTGGAGTAATATGGCTGTTTTGAGTGTTTCTCTGTGTGTGTGTGTCTTTAACTAGGCAAGTCATTTAAAAACAAATTCTTATTTACAATGACTGCCTAGGAACAGTGGGTTAACTGCCTTGTTCAGGGGCAGAACGACAGATTTTTACCTCTTCAGCTCGGGATTCAATCTTGCAACCTACTGGCCCAACGCTCTAACCACTAGGCTACCTGCTGTCTGTCTGTGTGTGCATAGGTGGTAGTGTTTCTATAAACAAGTACACACACTTGTACACTTGCCTGTTCAATTCCCTCCCCCCCATTAGTATGTCTCACCTCAGTGAGGTTTTATATACTGTCGTCACTCAACAGAGACCTCTATTAAAGCAGCCAGTTCTAACCATTGGAATGCTATCTTGTGTTCTCTGCTGTCTGAACTAAGTCTGCTGTTAATGTCCATAGGTGTTATGCAAGTATGTCAATACTGTGGATGTAGCCTACAGCACTGTTTCCCAACTCCAGTCCCCCAGTACCCCCAGTCCCCCAGTCCTCCAGTCTCCCGGTCCCCCAGTCCTCCGGTACCTCCGGTCCTCCGGTCCCCGGGTCCTCCGGGAGGGAGGACAGTACTAGGGAGGGAGGACAGTACTAGGGAGGGAGGGAGGACAGTACTAGGGAGGGAGGGAGGACAGTACTAGGGAGGGAGGGAGGACAGTACTAGGGAGGGAGGGAGGACAGTACTAGGGAGGGAGGGAGGACAGTACTAGGGAGGGAGGGAGGACAGTACTAGGGAGGGAGGGAGGACAGTACTAGGGAGGGAGGGAGGACAGTACTAGGGAGGGAGGGAGGACAGTACTAGGAAGGACAGTAATAGGGAGGGAGGGAGGACAGTACTAGGGAGGAAGGGAGGGAGGACAGTACTAGGGAGGGAGGGAGGACAGTACTAGGGAGGGAGGGAGGGAGGACAGTCCTAGGGAGGGAGGACAGTACGAGGGAGGGAGGGAGGGAGGACAGTACTAGGGAGGGAGGGAGAACAGTGCTAGGGAGGGAGGGAAGGAGGGAGGACAGTCCTAGGGAGGGAGGGAGGTAGGACAGTTCTAGGGAGGGAGGGAGGGAAGGAGGGAGGACAGTCCTAGGGAGGGAGGGAGGGAGGTAGGACAGTCCTAGGGAGGGAGGACAGTACTAGGGAGGGAGGGAGGGAGGGAGGACAGTACTGGGGAGGGAGGGAGGACAGTACTAGGGAGGGAGGGAGGGAGGACAGTACTGGGGAGGGAGGGAGGTAGGACAGTACTAGGGACGGAGGGAGGGAGGGAGGGAGTGCAGTACTAGGGAGGGAGGGAGGACCGTACTAGGGAGGGAGGGAGGACCGTACTAGGGAGGGAGGGAGGACCGTACTAGGGAGGGAGGACAGTACTAGGGAGGGAGGACAGTACGAGGGAGGGCGGGAGGGAGGACAGTACGAGGGAGGGACGGGAGGACAGTACGAGGGAGGGAGGGAGGACAGTACTAGGGACGGAGGGAGGGAGTGCAGTACTAGGGAGGGATGGAGGGCAGTACTAGGGAGGGAGGGAGGACCGTACTAGGGAGGGAGGGAGGAAGGACCGTACTAGGGAGGGAGGGAGGACAGTACTAGTGAGGGATGGAGGAAGGGAGGACAGTACTAGGGAGGGAGGGAGGGAGGACAGTACTGGGAGGGAGGACAGTACTAGGGAGGGAGGACAGTACGAGGGAGGGCGGGAGGGAGGACAGTACTAGGGAGGGAGGGAGGACAGTACTAGGGAGGGCGGGAGGGAGGACAGTACTAGGGAGGGCGGGAGGGAGGACAGTACTAGGGAGGGAGGGAGGGAGGACAGTACGAGGGAGTGAGGGAGGGAGGACAGTACGAGGGAGTGAGGGAGGGAGGACAGTACGAGGGAGTGAGGGAGGGAGGACAGTACGAGGGAGTGAGGGAGGGAGGGAGGACAGTACGAGGGAGGGAGGACAGTACGAGGGAGGGAGGACAGTACGAGGGAGGGAGGACAGTACGAGGGGGAGGGAGGGAGGACAGTACGAGGGAGGGAGGACAGTACGAGGGAGGGAGGACAGTACGAGGGAGGGAGGGAGGACAGTACGAGGGAGGGAGGGAGGACAGTACGAGGGAGGGAGGGAGGGAGGGAGGACAGTACGAGGGAGGGAGGACAGTACGAGGGAGGGAGGGAGGGAGCGAGGACAGTACGAGGGAGGGAGGACAGTACGAGGGAGGGAGGACAGTACGAGGGAGGGAGAGAGGGAGGACAGTACGAGGGAGGGCGGGAGGGAGGACAGTACGAGGGAGGGCGGGAGGGAGGACAGTACGAGGGAGGGAGGGAGGACAGTACTAGGGAGGGATGGAGGAAGGGAGGACAGTACTAGGGAGGGAGGGAGGACAGTACTAGGGAGGGAGGACCGTATGAGGGAGGACGGGAGGGTGGGCGGGAGGGAGGACAGTACTAGGGAGGGAGGGAGGACAGTACTAGGGAGGGAGGACAGTACTAGGGAGGGAGGACAGTACTAGGGAGGGAGGGAGGACAGTACGGGGGAGTGAGGGAGGGAGGGAGGACAGTACGAGGGAGGGAGGACATTACGAGGGAGGGAGGGAGCGAGGACAGTACGAGGGAGGGAGGGAGCACAGTACGAGGGAGGGAGCACAGTACGAGGGAGGGAGGACAGTACGAGGGAGGGAGAGAGGGAGGACAGTACGAGGGAGGGCGGGAGGGAGGACAGTACTAGCGAGGGAGGGAGGACAGTACGAGGGAGTGAGGGAGGACAGTACGAGGGAGTGAGGGAGGACAGTACGAGGGAGTGAGGGAGGACGGTACGAGGGAGTGAGGGAGGACGGAGTGAGGGAGGGAGGGAGGACAGTACAAGGGAGGGAGGGGGGACAGTACAAGGGAGGGAGGGAGGGAGGGGGGACAGTACAAGGGAGGGAGGGAGGGGGGACAGTACAAGGGAGGGAGGGAGGGAGGACAGTACGAGGGATGGAGGGAGGGAGCGAGGACAGTACGAGGGAGGGAGGGACGGAGGACAGTACTAGGGAGGGAGCACAGTACTAGGGAGGGAGGACAGTACTAGGGAGGGAGGGAAGGAGTGAGGACAGTACTAGGGAGGGAGGGAGGTAGGACTGTACTAGGGACAGAGGGAGGGAGGACAGTACGAGGGAGGGAGGGAGGTAGGGAGCGAGGACAGTACGAGGGAGGGAGGACCGTACTAGGGAGGGAGGACAGTACTAGGGAGGGAGGGAGGGAGGACAGTACTAGGGAGGGAGGACCGTACTAGGGAGGGAGGGAGGGAGGACCGTACTAGGGAGGGAGGGAGGACCGTACTAGGGAGGGAGGGAGGACAGTACTAGGGAGGGAGGACAGTACTAGGGAGGGAGGACAGTACTAGGGAGGGTGGGATCGAGGACAGTACTAGGGAGGGAGGACAGTACTAGGGAGGGAGGACTGTACTAGGGAGGGAGGGAGTACTGTACTAGGGAGGGAGGACAGTACTAGGGAGGGAGGGAGGGAGGACAGTACTAGGGAGGGAGGACAGTACTAGGGAGGGAGGACAGTACTAGGGAGGGAGGACAGTTCTACGGAGGGAGGGAGGACAGTTCTAGGGAGGGTGGGATCGAGGACAGTTCGAGGGAGGGTGGGATCGAGGACAGTACGAGGGAGGGTGGGATCGAGGACAGTACGAGGGAGGGTGGGATCGAGGACAGTACTAGGGTGGGTGGGATCGAGGACAGTACTAGGGAGGGAGGGAGCGAGGACAGTGTGAGGGAGGGAGGGAGGACAGTACTTGGGAGGGGGACAGTACTAGAGAGGGAGGGAGGACAGTATGAGGGATGGGGGAAGCGGGGACAGTATGAGGGAGGAAGGGAGGGAGGACAGTACTAGGGAGGGAGGGAGGGAGGGAGGATGGACAGTACTTAGGAGGGAGGGAGCGAGGACAGTACTTGGGAGGGAGGGAGCGAGGACAGTACTTGGGAGGGAGGGAGCGAGGACAGTACTTGGGAGGGAGGGAGGGAGCAAGGACAGTACGAGGGAGGGAGCAAGGACAGTACTAGGGAGGGAGGGAGGACAGTAAGCATATCATCTCCCACCTGTAGCACACGCTCCAGCAGGTATATCTCTCTAGTCACCCCCAAAACCAATTCTTTCTTTGGCCGTCTCTCCTTCCAGTTCTCTGCTGCCAATGAGTGGAATGAACTACAAAAATCTCTGAAACTGGAAACACTTATCTCCCTCACTAGCTTTAAGCACCAACTGTCAGAGCAGCTCACAGATTACTGCACCTGTACATAGCCCACCTATATTTTAGCCCAAACAACTCTTTCCCTACTGTATTTAATTTTATTTATTTATTTTGCTCCTTTGCACCCCATTATTTTTATTTCTACTTTGCACATTCTTCCATTGCCTTTACCTCCCTTATCTCACCTCATTTGCTCACATCGTATATAGACTTGTTGATACTGTATTATTGACTGTATGTTGTTTTACTCCATGTGTAACTCTGTGTCGTTGTATGTGTCGAACTGCTTTGCTTTATCTTGGCCAGGTCGCAATTGTAAATGAGAACTTGTTCTCAACTTGCCTACCTGGTTAAATAAAGGTTAAATAAAAAAATAAATAAAAGTACTCTGGAGGGAGGGAGGACAGTACTCGGGAGGGAGGGAGGACAGTACTAGGGAGGGAGGACAGTACTCGGGAGGGAGGGAGCAAGGATAGTACGAGGGAGGGAGGTAGGACAGTGGGAAGGAGCGAGGACAGTACTAGGAAGGGAGGACAGTACTAGGGAGGGAGGTAGGACAGTACTAGGGAGGGAGGGAGGACGGTACTAGGGAGGGAGGACAGTTCTAGGGAGGACAGTACTATGGAGGGAGGACAGTTCTAGGGTGGGAGGGAGTACGGTACTAAGGGAGGGAGTACGGTACTAAGGGCTGGAGTACGGTACTAAGGGCTGAAGGGAGGACGGTACTGGGGTGGGAGGGAGGACGGTACTAGGGTGGGAGGGAGGACGGTACTAAGGGCTGGAGTACGGTACTAAGGGCTGGAGTACGGTACTAAGGGCTGAAGGGAGGACGGTACTGGGGTGGGAGGGAGGACGGTACTAAGGGAGGGAGTACGGTACTAAGGGCTGAAGGGAGGACGGTACTAGGGTGGGAGGGAGGACGGTACTAAGGGCTGGAGTACGGTACTAAGGGCTGAAGGGAGGACGGTACTAGGGTGGGGGAGGGAGGACGGTACTAAGGGAGGGAGTACGGTACTAAGGGCTGAAGGGAGGACGGTACTAGGGTGGGAGGGAGGACGGTACTAAGGGCTGGAGTACGGTACTAAGGGCTGGAGTACGGTACTAAGGGCTGAAGGGAGGACGGTACTGGGGTGGGAGGGAGGACGGTACTAAGGGAGGGAGTACGGTACTAAGGGCTGAAGGGAGGACGGTACTAGGGTGGGATGGAGGACGGTACTAAGGGCTGGAGTACGGTACTAAGGGCTGGAGTACGGTACTAAGGGCTGAAGGGAGGACGGTACTGGGGTGGGAGGGAGGACGGTACTAGGGTGGGAGGGAGGACGGTACTAAGGGCTGGAGTACGGTACTAAGGGCTGGAGTACGGTACTAAGGGCTGAAGGGAGGACGGTACTAGGGTGGGAGGGAGGACGGTACTAGGGTGGGAGGGAGGACGGTACTAAGGGCTGGAGTACGGGGACTAAGGGCTGGAGTACGGTACTAAGGGCTGAAGGGAGGACGGTACTAGGGTGGGAGGGAGGACGGTACTAAGGGAGGGAGTACGGTACTAAGGGCTGGAGTACGGTACTAAGGGCTGAAGGGAGGACGGTACTGGGGTGGGAGGGAGGACGGTACTAAGGGCTGGAGTACGGTACTAAGGGCTGGAGTACGGTACTAAGGGCTGAAGGGAGGGGGGACGGTACTAGGGTGGGAGGGAGGACGGTACTAAGGGGGAGGGAGTACGGTACTAAGGGCTGGAGTACGGTACTAAGGGCTGAAGGGAGGACGGTACTGGGGTGGGAGGGAGGACGGTACTAGGGTGGGAGGGAGGACGGTACTAGGGTGGGAGGGAGGACGGTACTAGGGTGGGAGGGAGGACGGTACTAGGGTGGGAGGGAGGACTGTAATAGGGAGGGAGGGAGGACGGTACTAGAAAGGGAGGACAGTTCTAGGGAGGGAGTGATGACGGTACTAGGGTGGGAGTACGGTTTTAGGGAGGGAGGACAGTACTATGGTGGGAGGACAGTACAAGGGTGGGAGGGAGGACGGTACTAAGGGAGGGAGGATGGTACTAGGGAGGGAGAGAGGACGGTACTAGGGTGGGAGGGAGGACAGTTCTAACGCAAAAAAAGATCTGAATTGGGCTGCCTGAATAAATGCAGCCAGAATACCACATTGAGATTTATGGGTCGCTCGGTTCGTGTGTGTGTGTTAGAGATATGAACCTGGTTTTCTGTTGGGGGGGGGGGTTGCGTGTCTGATAGTTTGTGTGTGTGTCTCCCGTCATCCACATGTAAAGTTGACCAGTGGCCTTTCCAGGCAGAGTGGACATGTGGTCCCCCAGAGCCTAGAGGCTGCTTCCTCCTCAAACTAGACCTGACTGTCTGGCTGACTGACTGACCTCTTAGCTCTCTCTCTCTCTCAGCCTTCCCCTCTCTCTCTCTCAGCCTTCCCCTCTCTCTCTCTCAGCCTTCCCCTCTCTCTCTCAGCCATCTGTAGTGGGACGGTCTGAGGCAGCTTGACAGGTGAGAGGCCAGGGGGTTTCTGGAGGGTGCCCCAGGTCACTGTCCCCATGTCGGACATCTACCTGGAGATCAGTGGATAGATGACTGGGAAGTCTATGGATGGTTAGGGGCGTTTGTGTGTGTGACCTCAGCACCATGCTATGGGCAGTGTGACAGTGAGTTGTAGCGACATCTGTTCCCCAGTAGAAGCCCAGTAGACCAGTGTTAGAGGCAGCCCTGGTGTGTGTGTGTGTGTGTGTGGAAGTTACAGAGAGGGCTTACAGGGCAGTTTATACACCCTGAGCCAATCAGATCATCTTAAACCAACACAGCTAAAGCCCCACAGCTGCCATGGCAAACACAAACAGTCAAGTGCCCTTGACCTCAGTCACACGCACACACACATATACAGTTGAAGCTGGAAGTTTACATACACCTTAGCCAAATACATTTAACTCAGTTTTTCACAATTCCTGACATTTAATCCTAGGAAAAATTCCCTGTCTTTAGGTCATTTAGGATCACCACTTTATTTTAAGAATGTGAAATGTCAGAATAATAGTAGAGAGAATCATTTATTTCAGCTATTATTTCTTTCATCACATTCCCTGTGGGTCAGAAGTTGACATACACTCAATTAGTATTTGGGAGCATTGCCTTTAAATTGTTTAACTTGGGTCAAACATTTCGGGTAGCCTTCCACAAGTTTCCCACAATAAGTTGGGTGAATTTTGGCCCATTCCTCCTGACAGAGCTGATGTAACAGTCAGGTTTGTAGGCCTCCTTGCTCACACATGCTTTTTAAGTTCTGCCCACAGATTTTCTATGGGATTGAGGTCAGGGCTTTGTGATGGCCACTCCAATACCTTGACTTAGTTGTCCTTAAGCCATTTTGCCACAACTTTGGAAGTATGCTTAGGGTCTTTGTCCATTTGGAAGACCCATTTGCGACCAAGCCTTAACTTCCTGACTGATGTCTTTACATTTACATTTAAGTCATTTGGCAGACGCTCTTATCCAGAGCGACTTACAAATTGGTGAATTCACCTTATGACATCCAGTGGAACAGCCACTTTACAATAGTGCATCTAAATCATTTAAGGGGGGGGGGGGGGTGAGAAGGATTACTTTATCCTATCCTAGGTATTCCTAGATGTCTTGAGATGTTGCTTCAATATATCCATGTCATTTTCCTACCTCATGATGACATATATTTTGTGAAGTGCACCAGTCCCACCTGTAGCAAAGCTTCCCCACAACATGATGCTGCCACCCCTTGCTTCACGGTTGGGATGGTGTTCTTCGGCTTGCAAGCCTCCAGCTTTTTTCTCCAAACGTAACGATGGTCATCATGGCCAAACAATTCTATTTTTGGTTCATTAGACCAGAGGATATTTCTCCAAAAAATACAATATTTGTCCCCATGTGCAGTTGCAAACCGTAGTCTGGCTTTTTTATGGCGGTTTTGGAGCAGTGGCTTCTTCCTTGCTGAGTAGCCTTTCAGGTTATGTCGAAATAGGACTCGTTTTACTGTGAATATTAGATACATTTGTACCTGTTTCCTTCAGCATCTTCACAAGTTCCTTTGCTGTTGTTCTGGGATTGATTTGCACTTTTCACACAAAAGTTAGTTCTCTAGGAGACAGAACGCATCTCCTTCCTGAGCGGTATGACGGCTGCGTGGTCCCATGGTGTTTATACTCGCGTACTATTGTTTGTACAGATGAATGTGGTGCATTTGGAAATTGCTCCCAATGATGAACCAAACTTGTGGAGGTCTACAATTTTTTTTCTGAGCTCTTGGCTGATTTCTTTTGATTTTCCCATGATGTCAAGCAGAGAGGCACTGAGTTTGAAAGTAGGCCTTGAAATACATCCACAGGTACACCTCCAATTGACTCAAATGATGTCAATTAGCCTATCAGAAGCTTCTAAAGCCATGACATCATTTTGTGGAATTCTCCAAGCTGTTTAAAGGCACAGTCAACTTAGTGTATGTAAACTTCTGACCCACTGAAATTGTGATACAGTGAATTTTAAGTGAAATTATCTGTCTGTAAACAATTGTTGGAAAAATTACTTGTCATGCACAAAGTTGATGTCCTAACTGACTTGTCAAAACTATAGTTTAACAAGAAATTTGTGGAGTGGTTGAAAAACAAGTTTTAATGACTCCAACCTAAGTGTATGTAAACTTCCGACTTCAACTGTACGTACACACACACACGCCTCACTCCTACACTATGCTGCTGCAACTCCCTGCAATGTGAAACGATGAAATCCAGACAAGTTTTGAAATAAAATATTCAGACTATACTTTTTTTGTTTGAAATTGTAATATTAATTTCCACACTTCACTAACACGACTCAATGCACTGAATTACTGATATTTTCAAATATTTTAAGTAGACAATAAACCATGGATTACCTATTCCCTTATTTTGAAATATCTACAGCCTTTTTGTCCATATTGGCCTTTTGTCCAGTGCCCCATAAACTCTGATCTAGGAACAGCTTTCCTAATCCCAATGCTAATGTCCAACACTAGAGGCTGAGGTGTAACAGATCTCAGGCCTGTCCTTAGGAGTGACTGTTATTTAGTGAATAGGTCAGGGAGGGGTGTGAGTTGTTGACGGGTGGAGAGGCCACAGGAGAACTAATGATGTTTATTTGTTGGTTTTTAACTGGAGAGGGAGACATAAAGCTGTAAATCACACACACACACACACACACACACACAGGACGAGTTGAAGCATAAGAGAGGCAGGTTTCCACCAGCTCTCTGTTTGCACTGAGCCAAGTATAACATGTGCACAGCAGTCGACGGAGGGAGGGAGAGAGAGAGAGAGGGATAAGAGGGAATGAGGAAGACGAGACGAGTAAGGAAGAGCGAGGGACAAAGGGAGAGAGGAGGAGAGTGAGTAAGGGAGAGAGCATAACAGTTTGAGAGAAAGAGCGAGTGATGGTAACAGGAAGAGAGAGAAGGGATATCAAAAGAAGAAAAAATACGCAAATGAGTGAAAAGGGAAAAGAGCTGGAGAGTCCTCCTTGCCTGGATAATAAATTGTTCGGTCTGTGGCATTTCAACATTTTATGTTCTCCCCGCTATAAAAAGTAATCAATTTGGTCTAAATCACCCCTTCCCTATCTGTCAGAAGGCAGGAGGATGGCTCTCTTACAACTCAAAAAAAGAGGGAACAAGGGAAAAAAATGAGTGAAATACACAAGAAGGAAATTAGAATGATGTGTTCAAATCTGGTCATGATCACAACAAACCAGCGTACACACAGCCAAACTGACGTTGCGGAAACA
The DNA here is from genome assembly GCF_036934945.1 of Oncorhynchus masou masou. Lineage (NCBI taxonomy): Eukaryota > Metazoa > Chordata > Actinopteri > Salmoniformes > Salmonidae > Oncorhynchus > Oncorhynchus masou. Next base: position 64,792,195 of record NC_088240.1, read on the forward strand.
TTGTGTGCCAAGCTGGAGAGAACCCAGCGTGGTTATTTGATTTGTCTTCCATATCAGAGGTAGTGGATCCTTAACCCAATAGGAGTTATTTATGGAGCGGAACATGCAGGATACTGCTGTGGTTCAGGAGAACATGATGTGGTGGTATTTTCCTATCGTGAATCAAGCTTTGTCTCAAAATCCTGTGTTTGGATCTTGCCGTGACCTTCCCAAATCCAAGTTTTCTTATCCCATTGTCAGTTCTCACCATTGCCAGTATATTAACACATATTGGTCTAGATTTAAACCAAAGGGCTTTGATTGGTCGATTGGTTTCAAAGATGTTGGTGCAGGCAGCCCTAGTTATCCATTCTTCCCTAACCTAGTAACAAGAGCTAGGAGAAACGCCTGCAATGATGCCCAGAACCAGGACTATTGGATCAGCTGTGCCCATATACACTATCTCCCCCTAGTAACCGCACACACACGGTAAGCCTCACTGCCAATCAGACACTCAACACCTAGCTCTGCGAAAGTATTCTATTAGTTACTGTTTGTCGTTATATGAAGGCCGTGGTGTACTGGGAAGACACAGGGATAGGAAATAGGCTGTGTGTCACTCAGGGCCTCTAGGCTTTGGGCTATAGGATGACTGTTGGCGTTAGAAGCTCATAAAGTGGGCCTCTGCTGGGTTGGGCTGTACTCTACTTTACTATACTGTACAATGCTCTACTGTACTGTACTGTGCTCTACTCTACTATACTCTATTCTACTCTGTGCCAAGGTGCTGACATACAATAGTGACAACTTCCCACTTTGCTCCCCCTCCAGCTATCCCTGCAGGTCATGTTAGGTTGGGAGGGGGGGGGGCTTTCGGGGGCTTGTTGGCTGTTTAGGGATGTAACCAAGGGCAGCCGTAGTGGACGAGATAATGTCTCTGGCCCCTAAATAATGTATTGAACTCCCTCCTACTGTGTTGTTTTTAATTAGTGCTAAAGCAGGTAAGTTGACTTCTCTCGCTCTCTCTCCCACTTTCTCTATCTGTGTGTGTGTGATTTATTTATGCTCTCCTGCTTGTGTTGCTAGTGGTAACATAATGTGTGTGTAGAAGCGCGTGGCAAGTTTCCCACACTGGCAGCCAGCAACCCTACTGTGACCAGCTCATAGCCTCAAACACTGCAGACACACACCCTGCAGACACACACCCTGCAGACACACACCCTGCAGACACACTGATTAAAGTAGTTTGGGATTGTTTGGGGTTCTGTGTGTGTTTTGAGTTTGGTGTGTGCGCATGTAGTTGACTATAAGTTCTGCAATATTGCTCTCATCATTGGTGTGAAAGGGTTTCACACGGCAGACCGTTATTCAACTGTTAGTGGAAGTGCTCCCCCCCCCCTTACTCTCTCTCCTCTACCCTCCTCTTTCCTCTACACTCTCTACCCTTCACTCTCATGCTCTGTAACCAATGCACAACCACTCTCTCCATTCTCCAAACTCACTCTTTCTCCTCACTCTTGACTTTCTCCTCTGCTGTGTTGTTGTTAGCTGCTGCTGTAGATATTTTCTCCTGGTAATGGGATCTCGTCCCTGGAGGTCTGGAGAGAGGGTGGGACCTCCCGTTCTTTAGCAGCACCGTTGATTTGTCACCACAATCTAATTAATAACTTAATGAATCCCAGGCCTTTGCACTGTATATGTTAGAGGGGGAGGGAGGGGCTCTGTGAGAAAGAGAGAATGAAGGCTCATGTATAGAAACTGATAGAGGGACTAAGAGAAAGCAAAATGTAGACTGATTAATTAAGGAATGTCATCTTGTACTCTTAACATTGAAACCTTAAAACAGGTAGAGGGAGTGAGTGATATTGAGAGATGGAAGCATAGATGGACAGAAAGACAGAATGTGAAGAGACAGTGAGAGAGTGAGGCATAAAAAGAGAGTGAGAGCAACCCACGTAGTGTGACAGACAGACAGACATACCCCTCCCCCCCTCCAGACAGGACAGTGTCTGGAGGTGTATAATGTTAAGCTGCTCTCTTCAGACAGTGAGCTCCTATGACAGGTGTCAGTGGATAAATTAAAGACTTCTACTGTAGAATGAGCTCATCCAACCTGCCTTCCTACTCCCCCCTCCCCTCCCCCAAGTCTGTATAGAGTCAGACCCATAAATAACCTTAATAACCTCCCCCCAACACACTCTCACACAGTGCTGGAAAAGTACAGAATTGTCATACATAAAAGTAAAGATACCTTAATATAAAATAAATTAAATGGAAGACACCCAGTAAAATACTACTTGAGTAAAAGTCTACAATTATTTGGTTTTAAATAAACTTAAATATCAAAAGTAAATGGAATTTATAGATAGCCAGGGGCACACTCCATTACTCTGACATCATTTACAAACAAAGCATTTGTGTTAATGAGTCTGCCAGATCAGAGGCAGGAGGATGACCAGGGATGTTCTCTTGATAAGTGTGTGAATTGGACCATTTTCTTGTCCTGCTAAGCATTCAAAATGTAACAAGTACTTTTGAGTGTCAGGGAAAATGTATGGAGTAAAAAGTACATTCTTTTCTTTAGGAATGTAGTGAAATAAAAGTTGTCAAAAATATAAATAGTAAAGTACAGATACACCAAAAATCTACTTAAGTAGTAATTTAAAGTAAGTTCTTTACACCATTGCTCTCTCTCCCTCTCACTCACACACACACACACTCACACTCACACCTGCTGAGATCAGAGACTAGGGAGGGTTGAGTAGGGGGAGGGTTGGCAGGGGAAGCTTCTGAGTGACAGCTGATAAGAGGCCCTCTGGCAGCCCCACAGTGAGATCATAATGGCTAGGTTTAGGAAAGAGAAGTAAAGTGGTACTGTTATGTTATTTATATCCAAAGACAGTCATTAGTAAACACTAACCAGTAAAAGAGGAGCACCGAGTATTTTCATTAAATGAAACACCCACCCAAAACCACTAATTCCTTTTAATTTACAGTGTTAAATAACAGTAATATGTGAGAACAATATTTTTTGTGATCAAATGTTTTATTTTGGAGTTTATAATAGTGTTGGAGCATTGCATACGAAATCCACAATGCAATGCTCTCTCTATGGGCTGGATGGCTAGCTAGCAAATGTAGTTACATACATTGATATTGTCTTTGGTATTATTGTAACATAGCTAGTTAGTGCAGTTTGTTTAGGCGATTTTACAGCTAGAATTTAGGAATCTACAGTCTCATCATGTTAAATCTGCAAATTGATGTGTCTAACATTTTGCAACAGCAGATACTAGTAGATGGGAAACGTTGCACATGCTACGGCAGTGGGGCTCGCGGTGCATTCTGGCCGATTCTGGGAAAAGGAACAATATCCTTCAAGGAGTGAATAGGAGTCTTTTGTGCGCTAGCTCAAAGACCGAACATTAGCACGAATTTTGTCATCAAGAAGTAGAACGTTACAAATATTTTCCAATATTTGAGATAATTAACTTGCTATCTGTAGTATCGTATAGCTTTTGAATTGTGACATTACGTACTTTTGAGGAAAATAGGCATGTTTCTCGACATACAGTATAAACAGACTTTGAGAAGGGACTGAGTGATGATTAGCTTAGCAACCGTGTGATGCAGCATGACAATGTAAACGCGATTGGTCGACAGTCAAATGTTCCTTCATTCATTGGATTCCTATCTCCTTTCTATAATATCTCTGGCAATGGCACCATGCAATGCACTCTGGACTAAAGAGGCAGACCTTCTGTTAAATTACACATTTCTCGAGGTAGGAATATATATATATAAATAAAAGATCATTGGCTCATTCGAGAGAAGACATCACCCCTAGTTATGACATCGGACAGTATTGAAAATGTATGAAAGACATTTTTTGCGTTATAAAAGTCGTATTTTTATTAACGTCCAGTGTAGTGAAAGTCTTTATCAAGGTGCTACATCATACCGGCCAGATTTCTGCCTGCGTGGACCCCAATAACACAGATATACATGAAATGACCCAGGGAATCGATAGAACATCACTCAGAGATGCACTAAAACAATATAACATTCAAAATGGCTGACCCTTTCCTTTAAGTATAACCTGGTCCTCTCTTCCAAACATTATTGCATTGTGTTTCACAAATATTAGAATTAAATACCAATCTCATCGTGAATTATGCGCAACCCAAACCCATATGCCCTGCAGTTAAACCTCAACTACTAGTATTCGCTATGGTATTAGCTATAATAGTTGTCAGCAGTATTAATACCAGCAGTAGTTTCTCTACACTCGTAACAGGAATCTGGAGTCAGTTAACCTAGTGTCTCCACTCTCTCGGGTACACCTTAGACCACTGTTCCCACCCACACTGTGTGTGTGCGCTCGCGTGTGAATATTGTGTGTGCGTGTGTGTGTCTGCACTCATACTCTCTCCCCCCTGAGGCTACCGTATAGGTAGCCTGTTCAGTTTGCGGAGGAACCCCCACAGTGAAACGGATGAAGATCAGGTACATTAACCCCAGAGCCATAACAGTCACTGAACATTCGTCTGCCTCATCCATTCTGCTATTCTGACCAAGGGATTGGTGGGAAAGGTACAACACTGGTCAAATGAATGCAACGATGGTGAACACACCATCCGATACACACAGAAGCACATGTGCACAAGCAGACTCATGTATTCAGACACAGAAACACACACACACACACACACACACGCACACAATGTTGACTTAGCCTTTTCATGGAACTCTCCAAAAATTTGCGCCAATCCACCGCAGCTAGAATCACACGCACACACGTATGCATGCACATTACACCTACACACATATGCATACACAATACACCTACACACATATGCATGCACAACACACACACACATACACCTACACACGTATGCATGCACAACACACATATACTTACACACGTATGCATGCACAACACACACAGTCTTGTTTCACAAACCTTGTGGGGACACAATTTATCCCCTTCAAAATCCTATTTTCCTTAACCTTAACCCTAACTGTAGCCTTAACTCCAAAACTTAACCTTTAACCCTAACACTAATTCTAAACTCCCTAGAAATAGCCTTTTTCCTTGTGGGGACCAGTAAAATGTCCCCAGTTGGTCAAATTGTTTCTAGTTTAATATTCTTTGAGTACTTCTGGTCCCCACAAGTATAATTAAACATGTCCATATGCACACACACACACACACACACACACACACACACACACACACACACACACACACACACACACACACACACACACAGACACGTGATAAGGAAATGTCCCTGTGGTTGTATCCAGAGACAGAGGAAGCGTCTGAGTAGCAGAGCCCTTGTCTGGGACCTGGGTTACCTGGACTAACTATGGGCCCCTTTCTTTAGCTTGTGGTTTATAGGGGCCCTAATGTGGTTAACAGGGGCCCTTGTCTGTTTTAGCGGGCTGCTTGTCTGGGTTTGTAGAGCCACAGGTACTGTATGAGTGTATTATGGCACTAGGAACCATGTCTGTGTGCAAATCTGTGAAGGAGAGAAGGCCCAGCCATTCCCCCCCCACACACACACACACACACACACACACACACACACACACACACACACACACACACACACACACACACACACACAATGTTGACTTAGCCTTTTCATGGAACTCTCCAAAAATGCGCGCCAATCCACCACAGCCAGAATCACACGCACAACATACACACACCTACATACGTTTGCATGCACAACACACACACCTACACACGTTTGCATGCACAACACACACACCTACACATGTATGCATGCACACATACAGGTATGCATTCTAACACACACACACACACACAGAAGCACTCATTGTTTGCTTTCGAGGGCTTTCCCCCCATTACCGTCAACCCTTCAAATGAGGACACGAGGAAACCCCACTGAACAATCTCAAGAGCTTCCGTCTCCTAAACAATAACCCCCCTACCCACACACACACACACACACACACACACACACACACATACACACACACAGAAATCCGGCCCTTCCAAAACAATGCTAACAGTCAGCCCATAAATAAGCTCAACATTGACCTGTGGATAGGGTTACATAAAAACAAACATGCCCAACGTTCTGGAACAGAACCAAAGGCAACGTCGTCAGGATTACCCAGGAATGTCCAACTTCCTCTGGGAAACTGGGGGTGAATAAAAGAATTCCAAAAAGTGAAGCAGGACTGAAATCTATCCTGGTTTGACGTTGCTTTGTTTGAAAGTGTGGCAAGTCTGAAGTTAATGTGTGTCCATGAGAGTATGAGAGAGTGAGGCTGTGGTTTGCGTATGTGTACTAATATACGTGTGTGTATGCATGCAGCTACATGTGTGTGTACTTGCATACTAACATATGTGTCTGCATATGCATGCATGTATGTGTGTGTTTGTACATGAGGGTGCAAGGTGAGCGTGGGGTTATGGATGGGAGTGGGGTGTGTGTTGGGGGTTGGTTGGTGCTCGGTAAATATTGAGTGTGTATTTACTGTGGAACAATGGGAACAAAGACGGCCCTGTGTCTGACAGAGAGAGAACATGTGAGCACTGCAGAGTGGGGATGCATAGAGTGTGAGGGTGTTTGATTGAGACAGTGTGTCTGTCTGTGCGTATGTGTCCATTAAAGCTGGAAGTGTTGTGAAGAGAGAGATGTGTGTATGTTATAAAGATGTTTATAACACACACACACACACACACACCAAAGCCTAACACCATATGAATGAGTAAGACAAATGGAAAGGCTCATCCATGGAATAGTAATTTGAAACACTGGTCACATATGCACTGGAATTATGGGATCTTAAATCTCACTATGGGAATAAGACACACAAACACACAGCATGTCCAGCTGGTCGGGCGTCTTATCTGACATCTTCAGGATGTCCCAGGCTGTAGTCCCCACCTGCTTCAAGGAGTCCACCATCTTCCCAGTGCCCAAGAAAAACAAGGTGACATGTCGAAATGACTATCGCCCCATTACACTCACCTCGGTCATCATGAAGTGCTTCGAGAGGCTAGTCATGGCCCACATCAAGGCCAGCATGCCAGGCACACTGGACCCACTCCAATTTGCCTCCAAACGATTCCACGGAACATGCCATTTGAATGCTATTCACATGGCCGTAACACATCTGGACAAGAGGAACACCAATTTGAGAATGCTGTTCAATGACTGAAGTTCAGCATTCAACACTATTGTTCCCTCGAAGCTCGACACCAAGCTCAGAGCCCTGGGTCTGGACACCACCCTCTGCAACTGGATCCTGAACATCTGACAGGCAGACAACAAGCTGTGAGGATTGGCAACAACACCTCCTCCACACTGACTCTTAACACAGGGGCCCCCCAGGGGTGTGTTCTCAGCCCTTTGCTGTACTCTCTGTTCACCCACGACTGCGTGGCTTTGCACCGCACCATAAGTAAACTGGCAATGTGGTGCCAGGATAACAACCTATCCCTCAATGTCAGCAAAACAAATTACTTCAGGAAGCAGAGGAGGGAACATGCCCTGATCAACAGGACTGCAGTAGAGTCAGCAGTTTAAAATTCCTTGACGTCCACATCACCGAGGACTTGACATGGGCCAACAACACCACCATTCTTGTCAAGAGAGCGCAGCAACGTCTCTACTTCCTAAAGCGGCTGAAGAAATTTGGCATGCCTCCCCAGGTCCTCTCAAAATACTACTGCTGCACCATCAAGAGCATCCTGACCGGTTGCATCACGGCCTGGTACAGGAATTGCACCGTCCACGGCTGCAAGGCCTCCAGCGGGTGGTGAAGATGTTCCAGTACATCACTGGGACCGTGCTCCCACCCATCCAGGACATCTACTCTAAAAAAGGCCTGCAGCATCATCAAGGACCCCACACACTCCAGAAACTGTTCACTCCCTTCCCATCAGGCAGACGGTATTGGAGAATGAGGTCTAATACCAACAGGATCAGAGACAGTTTCCATCTACAAGCCATTGTACTGGACTGACCACCTGCTCTGATTCTCCGCACCTTACCACACACACACACACACACACACACACACACACACACACACACACACACACACACACACACACACACTCATATTACATACTTCACACCTGCTGCTACCAGACTCTTATTATGACTGTTAAATACTGCACAATTTAAACCCTTGCCCCCCCAATCCCAATCTTCCCCAAAACGTGTGTAAATATTGGGATATACATTGTGCCTTCCTGTATTATTCTTATGCTACAATGTTTATTCTATTCTACTGAGACATTTACTTTGTATTCTTATCTTTTATTTCTAATTATTGTTTCATTGTTGAGAAGGAACCTGCAAGTAAACATTTTTTTAGACCATGTTTGTCCTGTACGACCAATAAAACTTCACACACATTGAGCGGAGAGTGTGTGATGTGCTGCTTGTTTCCATGGGCAGGGAGGATTGAGGCAGTGACTTTAGATGCTTCAGGGAGCCTGTGTGTGTTGAGTGTGTGTGTGTGTGTGTGTGTTGTGTATGCTTGAGCCAAAGATGACCAGTGTATTTTTCCAGAGATGAGGGTTTAGTTAGATGTCTGATCGGCGTTCGCTCAAGATCAACCGCGAAATTCAATGTGCGTCCATGTAAGCAGGACGTGTGGAGATGATTTCAAAACCCGGCCACTAGGGGCCACAGTGAGCGATATTACCATCAAGTAGACTTGGGTTTTTCTAGGGCGTTGAAGCTGGAGTTTACGGCATACGCCAATCCATGAGGGTCATGTTTTCAATCCCAGTGCTAGGAACACGTTCCAAACCTTAACCCTTACCGTAAGAATTCAGAATTAATGTCGAAACTTAACCTTCAGAATTTGACGTTTATGGACAAACGACGGATTCTGCAATGAGACGGTGGGAGCTTGTTGGCGACGGAGATTGGTCTGGGGAGAAGAAGTCTTGAGAGAGGACAAACTCTCTCTCACACACACACACTCGCTCGCTAACACACACACGCACACACACACACACAGTGTTTCTTCACTCAGCTCCATGGAGGCATGGGAAGGATGAGTTCCTCCCGTCTGTAAGCACTGTGGGTCTGTAAGTCTCTCTCCCACGACCAACACTCCTACTTGGGGACCTGAGGGGGTGTGTGTGTGTGTGTGTACATGCATGCGGTGTGGTGTGTGTATGTTGAGCTCACAAGATCTGGCCATATGTGTTCCAGATGAGCCCATCATGGCAGCGTAACCACGGAGACCACAGGAAAGATGGCTGTAGCAGCTCTAGAGTTGATCAAAGTGATCAGAAGCATCAAAGTGATTGAGTGATGAAATAACCTCCTCACCATCACTCTTTGCACCTAACCACAGATCTAGGATCAGATTTCCCAACCCCTAACCTTAACCATTAGGGAGATGGAAAATCTCTTATCAGTGGACAACGTCTACTACTGTACACTCCTCACCGTCTTCAGCATGTAGGCTATAGTACGACAGGGGTCGCTTTCAGAAATCAGAAATCTCCAGTTTCAAAACATTTGACTTGTGTTTTATATTGTAAGTCAACTGTTTTTTTGTTTTTTTTTAATAGAGTGATATGGGCGTGCAACTATAGTCGTCTCCACACAAAATACATTAGTGCAACACATTTGGCAGATGATAATTTCATCGGATGACAACAGAAGTGCAACGCTATTTGGCTAGCAGTCAGAGCACTCTCTGTTGATCATTTGGAGTGAAGCCCCGACACAAGCCGAGCAAAATGTGTCCTTTTCCATTCATCATTTAGAGTGAAGCCCCGACACAAGCCGAGCAAAATGTGTCCTTTTCCATTCATCGTTTAGAGTGAAGCCCCGACACAAGCCGAGCAAAATGTGTCCTTTTCCATTCATTGTTTAGAGTGAAGCCCCGACACAAGCCGAGCAAAATGTGTCCTTTTCCATTCATTGTTTAGAGTGAAGCCCCGACACAAGCCGAGCAAAATGTGTCCTTTTCCATTCATCATTTAGAGTGAAGCCCCGACACAAGCCGAGCAAAATGTGTCCTTTTCCATTCATCGTTTAGAGTGAAGCCCCGACACAAGCCGAGCAAAATGTGTCCTTTTCCATTCATTGTTTAGAGTGAAGCCCCGACACAAGCCGAGCAAAATGTGTCCTTTTCCATTCATCGTTTAGAGTGAAGCCCCGACACAAGCCGAGCAAAATGTGTCCTTTTCCATTTATCGTTTAGAGTGAAGCCCCGACACAAGCCGAGCAAAATGTGTCCTTTTCCATTCATCGTTTAGAGTGAAGCCCCGACACAAGCCGAGCAAAATGTGTCCTTTTCCATTCATTGTTTAGAGTGAAGCCCCGACACAAGCCGAGCAAAATGTGTCCTTTTCCATTCATCGTTTAGAGTGAAGCCCCGACACAAGCCGAGCAAAATGTGTCCTTTTCCATTTATCGTTTAGAGTGAAGCCCCGACACAAAAAAATGTGTCCTTTTCCATTCATCGTTTAGAGTGAAGCCCCGACACAAGCCGAGCAAAATGTGTCCTTTTCCATTTATCGTTTAGAGTGAAGCCCCGACACAAGCCGAGCAAAATGTGTCCTTTTCCATTCATCGTTTAGAGTGAAGCCCCGACACACGCCGAGCAAAATGTGTAATAAGAAGCATTTTAGAATTGTTTACAAAATGTATCAAGACATTTCTTAGGCATTTTATCTTTCCGTTTCTGCGTGACAAACACAAAGCCTGCGTTAACGCGACGCCTGATACGAACGAACATGGGAATTGTAGTTTTGGATACTAATCTACAGGTGGTCATGGGGTTCGTAGTCTTGGTAACATGGTTCATATTTATTATATTTTTCCCAACTGCAGTTGGGCCAATAGAATGTGCCGTGTTAAGGTGTCCTCATGCTTCCCAGACAAAACAGTTTGGAAGAGTTTGTGCATACATGTATATTATGACCACATTTTGGATTTTTTTTGTTCGTTTTGGTCTTCAGTGAGTTTTTTCCCCGGCTGTTCGGGCACACAACATTTTTTCTGGAGGCAAGCCGAAGTTTGGAGCCGAAGTCTATGTCCCTTCATTGGTGATTGGTCAGTAGGGATTCTTCAATAAAGTCATTGTTGTCATTCAACAAGAGACAACATATTTTCGTGAAAAAGTTTTCATTAAAGAAATATTGCACCAAACATCTTAGATGTAAATCGCGCAACTAAGATCTCCTCGGCAATAAACGTCAAAATGAATGACAGATTTATTGAGTTACACACACACACATCAGAGAGAGAGAAGTCTGAGATAAATGGTGTAATTAAACAGGTTAAAAGGCTCTCTCAGACGGAGGCGAGAGAGATTTAGTGACAGAGAGCAATGTACTGTAGAGAAAGCGATGTAGTGACAGATGAGAGAGATGTAGTGACAGATGACAGAGAGAGAGATGTAGTGACAGATGACAGAGAGAGAGATGTAGTGACAGATGACAGAGAGAGAGAGATGTAGTGACAGCTGACAGAGAGAGAGATGTAGTGACAGATGAGAGAGAGAGATGTAGTGACAGATGTAGTGACAGATGAGCGAGAAAGAGATGTACTGAGAGAGATGTACTGAGAGAGATGTACTGAGAGAGATGTAGTGACAGAGAGATGAGCAATGTCGTGAGAGAGATGTAGTGAGACATGAGATGTAGTGAAAGAGCGGTTTAGTGACAGATATATTGTCATGTCCGTCGTAAGGAGGAGACCAAGGCGCAGCGTGGTAAGCGTACATTCTTAATTTATTAAACGAATGAACACTGAAACAAACTAACAAAATAACAGAACGAAACGTGAAGCTATACACATGAGTGCTAACAGGCAACTACACATAGACAAGAACCCACAAAACCAAAAGGGAAACCTAAATATGATCCCCAATCAGAGACAACGATAAACAGCTGCCTCTGATTGGGAACCATAATCAGGCCACCATAGACATACAAATGCCTAGACCTACTCAACCCCGAGACATACAAAACACCTAGACATTACAAAAACTAGCATACCTACCCTAGTCACACCCTGACCTAACCAAAATAATAAAGAAAACCGAGAACTAAGAAACCGAGAACTAAGGTCAGGATATGTCACATGTAGTGAGAGAGAGATTTAGTGACAGAGAGAGAGATTTAGTGACAGAGAGAAAGATTTAGTGACAGAGAGAGAGATTTAGTGACAGAGAGAGAGATTTAGTGAGAGAGAAAGATTTACTGAGAGAGAGATTTACTGAGAGAGAGAGATTTACTGAGAGAGAGATATGTAGTGAGAGAGAGAGATATGTAAGTGAGAGAGAGATATGTAAGTGAGAGAGATATACAGTGCCTTGCGAAAGTATTCGCCCCCCTTGAACTTTACGACCTTTTGCCACATTTCAGACTTCAAACATAAAGATATGTATTTTTTTGTGAAGAATCAACAACAAGTGGGACACAATCATGAAGTGGAACGACATTTATTGGATATTTCAAACTTTTTTAACAAATCAAAAACTGAAAAATTGGGCGTGCATAATTATTCAGCCCCTTTACTTTCAGTGCAGCAAACTCTCTCCAGAAGTTCAGTGAGGATCTCTGAATGATCCAATGTTGACCTAAATGACTAATGATGATAAATACAATCCACCTGTGTGTAATCAAGTCTCCGTATAAATGCACCTGCACTGTGATAGTCTCAGAGGTCCGTTAAAAGCGCAGAGAGCATCGTGAAGAACAAGGAACACACCAGGCAGGTCCGAGATACTGTTGTGAAGAAGTTTAAAGCCGGATTTGGATACAAAAAGATTTCCCAAGCTTTAAACATCCCAAGGAGCACTGTGCAAGCGATAATATTGAAATGGAAGGAGTATCAGACCACTGCAAATCTACCAAGACCTGGCCGTCCCTCTAAACTTTCAGCTCATACAAGGAGAAGACTGATCAGAGATGCAGCCAATAGGCCCATGATCACTCTGGATGAACTGCAGAGATCTACAGCTGAGGTGGGAGACTCTGTCCATAGGACAACAATCAGTCATATAGCACAAATCTGGCCTTTATGGAAGAGTGGCAAGAAGAAAGCCATTTCTTAAAGATATCCATAAAAAGTGTCATTTAAAGTTTGCCACAAGCCACCTGGGAGACGCACCAAACATGTGGAAGAAGGTGTTCTGGTCAGATGAAACCAAAATTGAACTTTTTGGCAACAATGCAAAGCGTTATGTTTGGCGTAAAAGCAACACAGCTCATCACCCTGACCACACCATTCCCACTGTCAAACATGGTGGTGGCAGCATCATGGTTTGGGCCTGCTTTTCTTCAGCAGGGACAGGGAAGATGGTTAAAATTGATGGGAAGATGGATGGAGCCAAATACAGGACCATTCTGGAAGAAAACCTGATGGAGTCTGCAAAAGACCTGAGACTGGGATGGAGATTTGTCTTCCAGCAAGACAATAATCCAAAACATAAAGCAAAATCTACAATGGAATGGTTCAAAAATAAACATATCCAGGTGTTAGAATGGCCAAGTCAAAGTCCAGACCTGAATCCAATCGAGAATCTGTGGAAAGAACTGAAAACTGCTGTTCACAAATGCTCTCCATCCAACCTCACTGAGCTCGAGCTGTTTTGCAAGGAGGAATGGGAAAAAATGTCAGTCTCTTGATGTGCAAAACTGATAGAGACATACCCCAAGCGACTTACTGCTGTAATCGCAGCAAAAGGTGGTGCTACAAAGTATTAACTTAAGGGGGCTGAATAATTTTGCACGCCCAATTTTTCAGTTTTTGATTTGTTAAAAAAGTTTGAAATATCCAATAAATGTCGTTCCACTTCATGATTGTGTCCCACTTGTTGTTGATTCTTCACAAAAAAAGACAGTTTTATATCTTTATGTTTGAAGCCTGAAATGTGGCAAAAGGTCGCAAAGTTCAAGGGGGCCGAATACTTTCGCAAGGCACTGTATGTAAGTGAGAGAGAGATATGTTAGTGAGAGAGAGATATGTAGTGAGAGAGAGGTTTAGTGAGAGAGAGATATATAGTGAGAGAGAGAGATTTAGTGAGAGAGAGAGAGATTTAGTGAGAGAGAGAGAGAGAGATTTAGTGAGAGAGAGAGAGAGAGATTTAGTGAGTGAGAGAGAGAGAGATTTAGTGAGAGATTTAGTGACCGAGAGAGAGAATGATATACTGAGAATGTGTCTGATCGAACAATTCCGTTGAAAGTCTGGCAGATTGTGTGTGTGTGTGTTTGTGTGTGTGTGTGTGTGTGTGTGTGTGTGTGCACGCATTTGTTGAGTGTTTGTGTGAGACTCGAAGCTTGCCGATAACGTAACCACAACCCTGCGTCTCTCTTCAAAAGAACCCTAAAACATACATATACATCTCTGTATGATATGAATACAGAAATACATTGGTCTTTTTCCTCTGTGGGAGTGTGTGTGTGTCGGGTGGGGGGAGTGGATCAGATCGCCCGTAGGTCTGTCACTCCACACACTGAAGCATGCACTCTCTGCTGTACACACACACACACACACACACATCTGCTGTGGGTCCCCTGTGAGACTGTGGCTCTAACCCCAACTATATGGCAGACGGTGCTTCTGCTGTTTCAGCCATTTTTATTTACTGAAAACTAGGAGAAATATGGGTGTTTTGGGGGAGAGGAGGAGGGCTATGGGAGGGAGTTGAGAGGAGGAGGGCTATGAGAGGGAGTCGAGAGGAGGAGGGCTATGGGAGGGAGTCGAGAGGAGGAGGGCTATGGGAGGGAGTTGAGAGGAGGAGGGCTATGGGAGGGAGTCGAGAGGAGGAGGGCTATGGGAGGGAGTCGAGAGGAGGAGGGCTATGGGAGGGAGTCGAGAGGAGGAGGGCTATGGGAGGGAGTCGAGAGGAGGAGGGCTATGGGAGGGAGTCGAGAGGAGGAGGGCTATGGGAGGGAGTCGAGAGGAGGAGGGCTATGGGAGGGAGTCGAGAGGAGGAGGGCTATGGGAGGGAGTCGAGAGGAGGAGGGCTATGGGAGGGAGTCGAGAGGAGGAGGGCTATGGGAGGGAGTCGAGAGGAGGAGGGCTATGGGAGGGAGTCGAGAGGAGGAGGGCTATGGGAGGGAGTCGAGAGGAGGAGGGCTATGGGAGGGAGTCGAGAGGAGGAGGGCTATGGGAGGGAGTCGAGAGGAGGAGGGCTATGGGAGGGAGTCGAGAGGAGGAGGGCTATGGGAGGGAGTCGAGAGGAGGAGGGCTATCGGAGGGAGTCGAGAGGAGGAGGGCTATCGGAGGGAGTCGAGAGGAGGAGGGCTATCGGAGGGAGTCGAGAGGAGGAGGGCTATCGGAGGGAGTCGAGAGGAGGAGGGCTATCGGAGGGAGTCGAGAGGAGGAGGGCTATGGGAGGGAGTCGAGAGGAGAAGGACTATGGGAGTAGAGGTGGAGGAGGAGTGGTCATGAAGAGGGTAGGTATAGAGGAGGTGGTGGTTGAGGGTTGTCTATGATCTATGATGGAGTGCTGCTGCTGTCTACAGGGTTATATTGGACAGTGTTATTTTCCTCCCAGACATTCCAAGAATATTCTGTCTGGTTCAACAGCCTGGGGTGAAGACACACTGGTGCGAGAAAAAAATAAGATGGATGGAGGGATGAATGGAGAAAATACTAATGAGAGGTGTGGAAGGTTAATGAATTTAGTGGAGAAATATGGAGGGGGGAAGAATGAGAATGATATGGCGTGTGTCACAAATAGAGGGAGGGAAAGAAGTGAGGAAAGAGAAAAGGGGTGGATCGTGACAAAAGTTTTGAGAATGACACAAATAAACATTTTCACCAAGTCTGCTGCCTCAGTTTGTAGGATGGCAATTTGCATATACTCCAGAATGTTATGAAGAGTGATCAGATGAATTGTAATTAATTGTGAAGTCCCTCTTTGCCATGTAAATTAACTGAATCCCCCAAAAGCATTTGCATTTCAGCCCTGCCACAAAAGGACCAGCTGACATCATGTCAGTGATTCTCTCATTAACACAGGTGTGAGTGTTGACGAGGACAAGACTGGAGATCACTCTGTCATGCTGATTGAGTTGATTAAGCTTCAAAGGGAGGGTGGTGCTTGGAATCATTGTTCTTCCTCTGTCAACCATGGTTACCTGCAAGGAAACACGCACCGTCATCATTGCTTTGCACAAATCAACCATTTATCAAATCAAGAACTTCAAGGAGAGCAGTTCAATTGTTGTGAAGGCGGCTTCGGGGTGCCTAAGAAAGTCCAGCAAGCACCAGGACCATCTCCTAAAGTTGATTCAGCTGCGGGATCGGGGCACCACCAATACAAAGCTTGCTCAGGAATGGCAGCAGGCAGGTGTGAGTGCATCTGCATGCACAGTGAGGTGAATACTTTTGGAGAATGGCCTGGTGTCAATAAGGGCAGCAAAGAAGCCACTTCTCTCCAGGAAAAACATCAGGGACAGACTGATATTCTGCAAAAGGTACAGGGATTGGACTGCTGAGGACTGGGGTAAAGTTATTTTCTCTGATGAATCCCCTTTCTGATATTTTTGTGGCATCCGGGAAAAAGCTTGTCCGGAGAAGACAAGGTGAGCGCTACCATCAGTCCTGTGTCATGCCAACAGTAAAGCATCCTGAGCCCATTCATGTGTGGGGTTGCTTCTCAGCCAAGGGAGTGGGCTCACTCACAATTTTGCCTAAGAACACAGTCATGAATAAGGAATGGTACCAACACATCCTCCGAGAGCAACTTCTCCCAACCATCCAGGAACAGTTTGGTGATGAACAATGCCTTTTCCAGCATGATGGAGCTCCTTTCCATAAGGCAAAAGTGATAACTAAATGGCTCGGGGAACAAAACATAGATATTTTGGGTCCATGGTCAGGAAACTCCCCAGACCTTAATCCCATTGAGAACTTGTGGTCAATCCTCAAGAGGCGGGTGGACAAACAAAAACGCACAAATTCTGACAAACTCCAAGCATTGATTATGCGAGAATGGGCTGCCATCAGTCAGGATGTGGCCCAGAAGTTAATTGACAGCATGCCAGGGTGGATTGCAGAGGTCTTGAAAAAGAAGGGTCAACACTGCAAATACTGACTCTTTGCATCAACTTCATGTAATTGTCAACACTTATGAAATGCTTGTAATTATACTTCAGTATTCCATAGTAACATCTGACAAAAATATCTAAAGACACTGAAGCTGAAAACTTTGTGGAATTTTTTTGTCATTCTCAAAACTTTTGGCCATGACTGTAGAGAAGAGAGAAAATGGGTGGATGTAGAGAAGAGAGGAAAAGGGTGGATGTAGAGAAGGGAGGAAAGGGGTGGATGTAGAAAAGAGAGGAAAGGAAAGGGGTGGATGTAGAGAAGGGAGGAAAGGGGTGGATGTAGAAAAGAGAGGAAAGGAAAGGAAAGGGGTGGATGTAGAGAAGAGAGGAAAGGAAAGGGGTGGATGTCGAGAATATAGGAAAGGGGTGGGTGAAGATAGGAAAGGGGTGGATGTAGAGAAAAGAGGAAAGGAAAGGGGTGGATGTAGAGGAAAGGAAAGGGGTGGATGTAGAGAAAAGAGGAAAGGAAAGGAGTGGATGTAGAGAAGAGAGGAAAGGAAAGGGGTGGATGTAGAGAAGAGAGGAAAGGAAATGGGTGGCTGTAGAGAAGAGAGGAAAGGAAAGGGGTGGATGTAGAGAAAAGAGGAAAGGAAAGGGGTGGATGTAGAGAATATAGGAAACAGGTGGGTGAAGAGAGGAACGGGGTGGATGTAGAGAAGAGGAAAGGAAAGGGGTGGAAGTAAAGAAAGGAGGAAAGGGGTGGATGTAGAGAAGAGAGGAAAGGGGTGGATGTAGAGAAAAGAGGAAAGGAAAGGGGTGGATGTAGAGAAGAGAGGAAAGGAAAGGGGTGGATGTAGAGAATAGAGGAAAGGGGTGGATGTAGAGAAGAGAGGAAAGGAAAGGAAAGGGGTGGATGTAGAGAAGAGAGGAAAGGAAAGTGGTGGATGTAGAGAAGAGAGGAAAGGAAAGGGGTGGATGTAGAGAAGAGAGGAAAGGAAGTGGTGGATGTAGAGAAGAGAGGAAAGGAAGTGGTGGATGTAGAGAAGAGAGGAAAGGAAGTGGTGGATGTAGAGAAGAGAGGAAAGGAAGTGGTGGATGTAGAGAAGAGAGGAAAGGAAAGGGGTGGATGTAGAGAAGAGAGGAAAGGAAAGGAAAGGGGTGGATGTAGAAAAGAGAGGAAAGGAAAGGGGTGGATGTAGAGAAGAGAGGAAAGGGACGGGTGGATGTAGAGAAGAGAGGAAAGGAAAGGGGTGGGATGAAGAGGAAAGGGGTGGATGTAGAGAAGAGAGGAAAGTGGTGGATGTAGAAAAGAGATGAAAGGGGTGGATGTAGAGAAGATGAGAGGAAAGGAAAGGGGTGGATGTAGAGAAGAGAGGAAAGGGGTGGGTGAAGAGAGGAACGGGGTGGATGTAGAGAAAAGAGGAAAGGAACGGGGTGGAAGTAGAGAAAGAGAGGAAAGGAAAGGGGTGGATGAAGAGAGGAAAGGAAAGGGGTGGATGTAGAAAAGAGAGGAAAGGAAAGGGGTGGATGTAGAGAAGAGAGGAAAGGGGTGGATGTAGAAAAGAGAGGAAAGGAAAGGGTGGATGTAGAGGAAAGGAAAGTGGTGGATGTAGAAAAGAGAGGAAAGGAAAGGGGTGGATGTAGAGAAGAGAGGAAAGGGGTGGATGTAGAGAAGAGAAGAGAGGAAAGGAAAGGGGTGGATGAAGAGAAGAAAGGAAAGGGGTGGATGTAGAGAAGAGAGGAAAGGGGTGGATGTAGAGAAGAGAGGAAAGGGGTGGATGGATGTAGAGAAGAGAGGAAAGGGACGGGTGGATGTAGAAAAGAGAGGAAAGGAAAGGGGTGGATGTAGAGAAGAGAGGAAAGGAAATGAAAGGGGTGGATGTAGAGAAGAGAGGAAAGGAAAGGAAAGGGGTGGATGAAGAGAAGAGAGGAATGGAAAGGGGTGGATGTAGAGAAGAGAGGAAAGGAAAGGGGTGGATGTAGAGAAGAGAGGAAAGGAAAGGAAATGGGTGGATGTAGAGAAGAGAAGATAGGAAAGGAAAGGGGTGGATGTAGAGAAGAGAGGAAAGGAAATGGGTGGATGTAGAGAAGAAAGGAAAGGAAAGGGTGGATGTAGAGAGGAAAGGAAAGTGGTGGATGTAGAGAGGAAAGGAAAGTGGTGGATGTAGAAAAGAGAGGAAAGGAAAGGGGTGGATGTAGAGAAGAGAGGAAAGGAAAGGAAAGGGGTGGATGAAGAGAAGAGAGGAAATGAAAGGAAAGGGGTGGATGAAGAGAAGAGAGGAATGGAAAGGGGTGGATGTAGAGAAGAGAGGAAAGGAAAGGGGTGGATGTAGAGAAGAGAGGAAAGGAAAGGGGTGGATGTAGAAAAGAGAGGAAAAGAAAGGGGTGGATGTAGAGAAGAGAAGATAGGAAAGGAAAGGGGTGGATGTAGAGAAGAGAGGAAAGGAAATGGGTGGATGTAGAGAAGAAAGGAAAGGGGTGGATGTAGAGAAGAGAGGAAAGGAAAAGGGTGGATGTAGAGAAGAGAGGAAAGGGATGGATGTAGAGAAGAGAGGAAAGGAAATGGGTGGATGTAGAGAAGAGAGGAAAGGAAAGGGGTGGATGTAGAGAAGAGAGGAAAGGGGCGGATGTAGAGAAGAGAGGAAAGGGGTGGATGTAGAGAAGAGAGGAAAGGGGTGGATGGATGTAGAGAAGAGAGGAAAGGGACGGGTGGATGTAGAAAAGAGAGGAAAGGAAAGGGGTGGATGTAGAGAAGAGAGGAAAGGAAAGGAAAGGAAAGGGGTGGATGAAGAGAAGAGAGGAAAGGAAAGGGGTGGATGTAGAGAAGAGAGGAAAGGAAAGGGGTGGATGTAGAGAAGAGAGGAAAGGAAATGGGTGGATGTAGAAAAGAGAGGAAAAGAAATGGGTGGATGTAGAGAAGAGAAGAGAGGAAAGGGGTGGATGTAGAGAAGAGAAGAGAGGAAAGGGGTGGATGTAGAGAAGAGAAGAGAGGAAAGGGGTGGATGTAGAGAAGAGAAGAGAGGAAAGGGGTGGATGTAGAGAAGAGAGGAAAGGAAAGGGGTGGATGTAGAAAAGAGAGGAAAGGAAAGGGGTGGATGAAGAGAAGATAGGAAAGGAAAGGGGTGGATGTAGAGAAGAGAAGAAAGGAAAGGGGTGGATGTAGAGAAGAGAAGAAAGGAAAGGGGTGGATGTAGAGAAGAGAGGAAAGGAAAGGGGTGGATGTAGAGAAGAGAAGAGAGGAAAGGGGTGGATGTAGAGAAGAGAGAGAGAGGAAAGGGGTGGATGTAGAGAAGAGAGGAAAGGGGTGGATGTAGAGAATAGAGGAAAGGGGTGGATGTAGAGAAGAGAAGAGAGGAAAGGGTTGGATGTAGAGAAGAGAGGAAAGGAAAGGGGTGGATGTAAAGAAGAGAGGAAAGGGGTGGATGTAGAGAAGAGAGGAAAGGGGTGGATGGATGTAGAGATGAGAGGAAAAAATGGGTGGATGTAGAAAAGAGAGGAAAAGAAATGGGTGGATGTAGAGAAGAGAGGAAAGGAAAGGGGTGGATGTAGAGAATAGAATGAAGCTAAAGAAGTGACTGATGTTGAAGGAAAGGAGAGGGAGTTGAGTGTAGATAGAGGGATGGTGACAGAAAGAGATGGATGGACTGGATTTCCTTGTAATGTTGTTGCTCCTTTTCCTGGTTCCGGTGATAGCTCAGTGACCGGTGTTCTAAAACAATTGGTGTGTGTGTGTGTGTGTGTGTGTGTGTGTGTGTGTGTGTGTGTGTGTGTACAGATGTGTGTGACTGTGTCAGTGATTATGTCAGGTCTCTCTCTGACATACACACTCTGGGTCAGACACACAGGGTCACACAAACACACACTCAACCCAGTCGAAGAGGACCCTGCTGCTTTTGTAAACTGAAGGACAGAGGTTTACCGATATGAGAGGCACACACACAGATGACTCATTGTATGCTACCAGCTGAAAGAAGCCTCTATATACCCCCTCCATGTCTCTCACACACACACACACACACACACACACACACACACACACACACACACACACACACACACGAACACACACACACTTTGACACAGTGGCAGGATTAATAGAGAGAGTTGGATGAGAGTATGAACAGAGCGCTGTTTGGTCTAGCCAGGCATCGGGACCATAATTCTTCAGAACTGTCTACACACACACACACACACAGCGCACACACACACAGCACAGTCTTCAGAGCTCTCCACAGTCCACATTCATTCATACATACATACAGAAGACCATAACTCATAACTCATGCACAAACCGTTTTTTCCGAGCGCCCCGCATACATAAACACAGAGAGAGACAACACACACATGGTCATAACTCTTACACTTTCTCTTCACACACACACACCTTCATTTGGGAGGACAGGCTCATATTAATGGCTGGAATGGAATGGTTTCCATGTGTTTGATACCATTACATTCACTTCATTCCAGTCATTAATATGAGCCATCCTTCCCTCAGTGTGTTTGTGGTGGTTAGCTGTCTTATGGGGAGTGTTACCCATCATGTCAACAGTGTCCAAAACACAATTCCCAACCCGCTGGCAGCCTCAGCCCATCCACCCCATCATCCCACCCTCACTGCTCCGTCAGGGGGATAGAACAGCAGGCAAATGGCAGGCTTCTGGGCCTACAGACCCCCCACTAATATTTTGGATGGTGACTGACAGGTTTGATGTCTTTTGGTCTGGTGTTTTCCAGGTGTAAAATAGTTGGTTAATTTTGCCTCCAATGGACAACCTGCTTCCAGAAATTTTACCACCAGTCAACCTACATCCTTTTTCCTGAGTTATTTTGTTGCAGCCTTATCACAAGCCATATATATAATCCTGTGTCGTCACAGGGTCCCCTGCAAAGTGTGTGTGTGCCTCTCCCTCCCTAGGGTGTATTTTGGGCTCTTCCTCAAGAGTAGATTAGGGCCCATGTCAAAGGAAAGACACCTCAAGGCCAGAACACATCTCACACACACACACACACACACACGTTAAGAGAAGATGAGAGAGTGAAGGGATGAGATAGTAAAGAAAGATAGAAAAAGGATATCTAGTATGTGGCATGTACCGTAGTGTCTGCGTCTGTGTCTGCATGTGTGTGTGTCTGCGTGTGTGTGTGTCTGCGTGTGTGTGTGTCTGCGTGTGTGTTAGTGCGTGTGTGTGTCTGCGTGTGTGTGTCTGCGTGTGTGTTAGTGCGTGTGTGTGTCTGCGTGTGTGTGTGCAGTATAAATGACAGGCTGGGGAGGATGCGGCTCCCAGTAGACGGCTAGGAGCAGCAGCCACAGAGAGGAGCAGACTGAGACTGACAAACACATTACTCTGCAATTAGACAGAACAACCTCCTCCACACACACACAGATGGAAATACATTCAACCATTTGCAGCCAGACACATTCCATGCCGTCTGTAATAAGAAAGTGTGTGTGTTTGTTGTGTGTGTGTGTGTCCACAACAATTTTTTCTGGATCAAAAAGGGTCTTAGGGGGTGGGTGTGGCAGGAGGAGTGGCAATGGGCCCGTCGGTGCGGCTGAATTCTAGTTAATATTTTTGATTTTTTTTAAGCCAATTTCCTGCAATTCTACACATTTCTACATGGAGCTGAGAGAAAATGTTGCAGTTTTAAAGCACATTACAGTATATGTGATTTTACATATTCCATCATGGAGCTGAGAGAGAATGTTGCAGTTTTAAATCTAATTTCCTGCATTTTGCCATCCATGGCTAATACTATGTTCTTTGGTTCAAACATAATAACAAAATCAATACTGCTAAATATTGGGGGGGAATTTTAAATTCTCCCTAACTGTATAGCTTTTTTTTAGGTGATTGTTCGCATAGATTATATTATAAACAATATATAGGTAGGTCTGTTATCTAGGTTTTAGTCGTTAAGTTTACACTGAAAACGTTTATTCATCTCAAAAATATTTTTGTGTAATTTAAAAATTTTTTTTTAGACTTAAGCATTCTGAAGAAAGCACTTTGGTGGGTCCACCCAAGGCTTTCAATAGCAGAACAATCCCTGTGTGTGTCTGGACAGTATAGTGTAATCTTTGACTTGGTCTGTGTTGCTGGTCTGTACTGTGCCTTCAGAAAGTATTCACACCCCTTGACCTCTTCCACATGTTGTTGTGTTACAGCCTGAATTTAAAATGGATTCAATGTAGAGGTTTGTGTCACTGGTCTACACACAATATCCCATGATGTCAACGTGGAATTAGGGTTTTCAAAATGTTTACAAATTCATTAAAAATGGAAAGCTCATGTCTTCAGTCAATAAGTATTCAATCATTTTCTTATGGCAAGCCTAAATAAGTTTAGGAGTAAAAATGTGCTTAACAATTCACATAAGTTGCATGGACTCACTCTGTGTGTGAAATAATAGTGTTTAACTTGATTTTTGATGACTACCTACCTCATCTCTGTTAAGGTCCCACAGTCAGCCAGTGAATTTCAAACACAGATTCAACCACAAAGACCAGAGAGGTTGCTAATACCTCGCAAAGAATGGCACCTATTGGTAGATGGGTTAAAATAATACAAAATCAGACATTGAATATCCTTCTGATTATGGTGAAGTTATTAAGTACACTTTGGATGGTGTATCAATACACCCAATCACTACAAAGATACAAGCGTCCTTCCTAACTCAGTTGCCTGAGAGGAAGGAAACCACTCAGGGATTTCACCATCAGGCCAATGATGACTTTAAAACCGTTACAGAGTTTAATGGCTGTGATAGAAGAAAACTGAGGATGGATTAATAGTATTGTAGTTACTCCACAATACTAACCTAAATGACAGAGTGAAAAAAGGAAGCCTGTACAGAATACAAATATTCAAAAACATGCATCCTGTTTGCAATAAAGCACTGAAGTAATACTGCAGAAAATGTTGTTAAGCAAGGAACTTTATGTCCTGAATACAAAGTGTTATGTTTGGGGCAAATCCAATACAACACATTTCTGAGTACCAGAAAGCATGGTGGTGACTGCATAAAGTTATGGGTATGCTTGTGATTGTTAAGGACTATGGAGTTTTTCAGGATAAAAAAGAAACGGAGCTAAGCACAGGCAAATTCCTAGAGGTAAACCTTTTTCAATCTGCTTTCCGCCAGACACTGAGAGATGAATTCACCTTTCAGCAGGACAATAACCGGAAGCACAAGGCCCAAATCTACACGGGAGTTGTTTACCAAGAAGACAGTGAATGCTTCTGAATGGCCGAGTTACAGTTTTGACTTAAACTTACTTGAAAATCTATGGCAAGACCTGAAAATGGTTGTCTAGCTATGATCAACAACCAATTTTACAGAGCTTGAAGAATTTTGGAAAGAATAATGGGCAAATGTTGTACAATCCAGGTTTGGAAATCTCTTAGACACTTACCCAGAAATTCTCACAGTTAATCGCTGCCAAAGGTCCTTTCCAAAGTACTGACTCTGGGGTGTGAATACTTCTGTAAATGTGATCTTTCTGAAGGCACTGTATATGGAATGCAGACTTCCACAAGAAAGAGAAACATAATGTACTACTGGAAGCAGCCAGCTAGGCAGAAGTGTTTTTAATTAATCACTCACTGTGGGGACTGTACGCTGTGTGGGTGTGTGTGTGTTGGTATTTAAACAAGTAGGCACAGTTTTGTGAGTCTGTGTATGTCTTTGTCTGTAGGCTAAATGTGGCAATATGTTTGTCTTATTGTGTGTTTACTTTTAATTTGTTTGTGTATGCTTGAGGATGTTTGTGTGCCTGTTTATATTTTTGTGTGTGTGCTCGTCAGTGGGTGTGTGCCTGCGCGCCTATGTGTGTTTGCGTTTTATTGTGTATGTTTGTGTGTGTATGTTTGTACTTTTCTCTCCAGCCACAACCCGTGATGACAAACAATACACTCTTCTAACTTGGCACTATGACATCACATTTTGTTCTGGTGCACCTCTCTCTGTCTTTCTCTCCCTCTCCCTGTCTCTGGCCCTCTTTGTCTTTCTCTCTATTTCTCTGTCTCTCTCTCTGAAAGTACCACTCATCAAAGAACCCACACCATTGTCATGGTGATACAGGGCCTTGCCAATGGCTAGTTAGCCGACACATCCGCCTGTCTGTCGCTCCCTCTCCATTTCCCCCCTCTTCCTCTCCATTTCCCCCCTCTTCCTCTTCCTCTCACCCCTCTTCCTCTCTCCCTCTCCCCCCTCTTTCTCTCCCCCTCTCTTTCTGCTTGGCTAGGCTGTGGTCAGTCTGTCTTTTCCTGTATTTGTGTCTGTCTGGCCACATTGCTGACCGCCAGCCTTCCGTATGCGTCTCGTCTGGATATTTACCTGCTGGCCCCGGTCCACATTCTAACTTGGCTATAGAAGGACATATACTGTCACCACTTAACTATGGTGCTACAGAGCTGTCATTTTCCTCTGAGCGTCTGAATATGACTTGGATGGAAGTCCAAGCAGTAAAACCTAGGGAAGAGATTCTACTACCTAGGGTTGACTTCTACTGAGTACTGCTCTATACTAGCCCAGTGGCCACCACATACCCTGTACTTCACACCCTATTCATTACCCAGAAATCAACTTAATTGTGACGCACGCACGCACACACACACTCTCTCTCTCAGACAACGCCGATGAGACAGCCTACAGGGAGGAGGTCAGAGAACTGGCAGTGTGGTGCCAGGACAGCAACCTCTCCCTCAACGTCAGCAAGACCAAGGAGGTGATCGTGGACTACAGGAAACAGGGGGTGGGGGGGCACACCTCCATCCACATGGAGAGGTTCAAGTTCCTCTGTGTCCACGTCACTGAGGACTGAACATGGTTCCTCTGTGTCCACGTCACTGAGGACTTAACACGGTTCCTCTGTGTCCATGTCACTGAGGACTTAACATGGTTCCTCTGTGTCCACGTCACTGAGGACTTAACATGGTTCCTCTGTGTCCACGTCACTGAGGACTTAACATGGTTCCTCTGTGTCCATGTCACTGAGGACTTAACATGGTTCCTCTGTGTCCACGTCACTAAGGACTGAACATGGTTCCTCTGTGTCCACAACACTGAGGACTGAACACGGTTCCTCTGTGTCCACGTCACTGAGGACTTAACACGGTTCCTCTGTGTCCACGTCACTGAGGACTTAACATGGTTCCTCTGTGTCCACGTCACTGAGGACTTAACATGGTTCCTCTGTGTCCATGTCACTGAGGACTGAACATGGTTCCTCTGTGTCCACGTCACTGAGGACTTAACACGGTTCCTCTGTGTCCACGTCACTGAGGACTTAACATGGTTCCTCTGTGTCCACGTCACTGAGGACATAACATGGTTCCTCTGTGTCCACGTCACTGAGCACTTAACATGGTTCCTCTGTGTCCACGTCACTGAGGACTTAACATGGTTCCTCTGTGTCCACGTCACTGAGGACTGAGCATGGTTCCTCTGTGTCCACGTCACTGAGGACTTAACATGGTTCCTCTGTGTCCACGTCACTGAGGACTTAACATGGTTCCTCTGTGTCCATGTCACTGAGGACTGAACATGGTTCCTCTCTGTCCACGTCACTGAGGACTTAACACGGTTCCTCTGTGTCCACGTCACTGAGGACTTAACATGGTTCCTCTGTGTCCACGTCACTGAGGACATAACATGGTTCCTCTGTGTCCACGTCACTGAGGACTTAACATGGTTCCTCTGTGTCCACGTCACTGAGGACTTAACATGGTTCCTCTGTGTCCACGTCACTGAGGACTGAGCATGGTTCCTCTGTGTCCACGTCACTGAGGACTTAACATGGTTCCTCTGTGTCCACGTCACTGAGGACTTAACATGGTTCCTCTGTGTCCACGTCACTGAGGACTTAACATGTTTCCTCTGTGTCCACGTCACTGAGGACTTAACATGGTTCCTCTGTGTCCACGTCACTGAGGACTTAACATGTTTCCTCTGTGTCCACGTCACTGAGGACTTAACACGGTTCCTCTGTGTCCACGTCACTGAGGACTGAACACGGTTCCTCTGTGTCCACGTCACTGAGGACTTAACACGGTTCCTCTGTGTCCACGTCACTGAGGACTTAACATGGTTCCTCTGTGTCCACGTCACTGAGGACATAACATGGTTCCTCTGTGTCCACGTCACTGAGGACTTAACATGGTTCCTCTGTGTCCACGTCACTGAGGACTTAACATGGTTCCTCTGTGTCCACGTCACTGAGGACTTAACATGGTTCCTCTGTGTCCACGTCACTGAGGACTTAACATGTTTCCTCTGTGTCCACGTCACTGAGGACTGAACATGGTTCCTCTGTGTCCACGTCACTGAGGACTGAACATGGTTCCTCTGTGTCCACGTCACTGAGGACTGAACATGGTTCCTCTGTGTCCACAACACTGAGGACTGAACACGGTTCCTCTGTGTCCACGTCACTGAGGACTGAACATGGTTCCTCTGTGTCCACGTCACTGAGGACTGAACATGGTTCCTCTGTGTCCATGTCACTGAGGACTTAACGTCCTCTCACACTAGAACTGTCCCTCAGGAGGCTGAAACAGTTTGGCCTCTCAGACTCCAGTCACCCGAGACACGGACTGTTCTCCATGTTCCCGTCTGGCAAATGGTACCGGTGCATCAAGGCTCATACTAACAGACTCCTAAACAGCTTCTATCCCCTGGCCATAAGACTGTTAAATGGCAAACTACTACTGATCTTCCTCTCCCACAGACTATCCACACAGACTCTATGCCCATCCATAGGTGTATACCCACTCAGACACAAGCTGCTGATAAAATTAGAATTGATTAATCAATCAAATGTATTTATAAAGCCCTTCTTACATCAGCTGATGTCACAAAGTGCTGTACAGAAACCCAGCCTAAAACCCCAAACAGCAAGCAATACAGGTGTAGAAGCGCGGTGGTTAGGAAAAACTAGGAAGGCCAGAACCTGGGAAGAAACTTAGAGGTACCAGGCTATGAGGGGTGGCTACTTGTCACTATTACTCCTGTTTACATGTACTGTATTAACATTAGTGTTTATATATTCCTGCTACTTGTCACTATTACTCCTGTTTACATGTACTGTATTAACATTAGTGTTTATATATTCCTGCTACTTGTCACTATTACTCCTGTTTACATGTACTGTATTAACATTAGTGTTTATATATTCCTGCTACTTGTCACTATTACTCCTGTTTACATGTACTGTATTAACATTAGTGTTTATATATTCCTGCTACTTGTCACTATTACTCCTGTTTACATGTACTGTATTAACATTAGTGTTTATATATTCCTGCTACTGGTCACTATTACTCCTGTTTACATGTACTGTATTAACATTAGTGTTTATATATTCCTGCTACTGGTCACTATTACTCCTGTTTACATGTACTGTATTAACATTAGTGTTTATATATTCCTGCTACTGGTCACTATTACTCCTGTTTACATGTACTGTATTAACATTAGTGTTTATATATTCCTGCTACTGGTCACTATTACTCCTGTTTACATGTACTGTATTAACATTAGTGTTTATATATTCCTGCTACTGGTCACTATTACTCCTGTTTACATGTACTGTATTAACATTAGTGTTTATATATTCCTGCTACTTGTCACTATTACTCCTGTTTACATGTACTGTATTAACATTAGTGTTTATATATTCCTGCTACTGGTCACTATTACTCCTGTTTACATGTACTATATTAACATTAGTGTTTATATATTCCTGCTACTGGTCACTATTACTCCTGTTTACATGTACTGTATTAACATTAGTGTTTATATATTTATCCTGCTACTGGTCACTATTACTCCTGTTTACATGTACTATATTAACATTAGTGTTTATATATTCCTGCTACTGGTCACTATTACTCCTGTTTACATGTACTGTATGTATTAACATTAGTATATATATATATTCCTGCTCCCTTTTCAGCCCTGTTTATGTTTCAAGGTTTTGTCAAATGCACTAGTACAGTGAAATGCCTTTCTTGCCCTCTCATTTCCAACATTGCAGTAATCAGTATCAGTACTACTGTAAAAAAATAGTAGAACAAAAACACATAGTAAATAATAACTGTAGTAAGTAAGGGATATACAGGGGCAGTTCCAGGGTCAGTGCCAAAACCATATTTAAAATGTGCAGGGATACTGGAATTACATATGTATAGGGGATATCCTGTAAATCCTACTACCAGTCGCGTTTTATGTAGAAAACTACCTCAACCACTCCAGTACCCCTGCAGACTGAATAAGGTACTGGGACTGACCTGTATATACTGGCATTCTCGTGTTTCTTTAACCTACGTCAGAGTTATTTTAATGAATTTTTGATTTAATATTATCACTGCATTACTGGGGAAGATCTCTCAAGGTAAAAATGAGTTAGACAGGCTGCGATGAAGGGGATGGAGGGAGAAGAGAGAGAGCGATGAAGGGGATGGACGGAGAAGAGAGAGAGAGAGAGAGGGATGGAGGGAGAAGAGAGAGAGAGAGAGAGGGATGGAGGGAGAAGAGAGAGAGAGAGAGGGATGGAGGGAGAAGAGAGAGAAGAGAGAGAGAGGGAGGGGATGGAGGGAGAAGAGAGAGAGAGAGAGGGATGGAGGGAGAAGAGAGAGAAGAGAGAGAGGGATGGAGGGAGAAGAGAGAGAGGGGATGGAGGGAGAAGAGAGAGAGATGAAGGGGATGGAGAGAGAAGAGAGAGAGAGAGAGAGAGAGATGGAGGGAGAAGAGAGAGAGAGAGATGAAGGGGATGGAGAGAGAAGAGAGAGAGAGAGAGAGATGAAGGGGATGGAGAGAGGAGAGAGAGGGATGAAGGGGCTGGACGGAGAAGAGAGAGAGAGAGAGAGAGGGATGGAGGAAAGGAGAGAGAGAGAGGGGATGGATGGAGGGAGAAGAGAGAGAGAGAGGGGATGGAGGGAGAAGAGAGAGAAGAGAGAGAGGGAGGGGATGGATGGAGGAAGAGAGAGAGAGAGAGAGGGATGGAGGGAGAAGAGAGAGAAGAGAGAGGGGATGGAGGGAGAAGAGAGAGAGGGATGGAGGAGAAGAGAGAGATGAGATGAAGGGATGGAGAGAGAAGAGAGAGAGAGAGAGAGAGATGGAGGGAGAAGAGAGATGAGATGATGAGGGATGGAGAGAGAAGAGAGATAGAGAGAGAGATGAAGGGGATGGAGAGAGGAGAGAGAGAGGGATGAAGGGGATGGAGGGAGAAGAGAGAGAGAGAGAGAGGGATGGAGGGAGAAGAGAGAGAGAGAGAGAGAGGGATGGAGGGAGAAGAGAGAGAGAGATGAAGGGGATGGAGAGAGAAGAGAGAGAGAGAGAGAGAGAGATGGAGGGAGAAGAGAGAGAGAGAGAGAGAGATGAAGGGGATGGAGAGAGAAGAGAGAGAGAGATGAAGGGGATGGAGAGAGAGAGGGATGAAGGGGATGGAGGTATGAAGGGGATGGAGGGAGAATAGAGAGGGAGGGATGGAGGGAGAAGGAAGAGAGAGAGGGATGGAGGGATGAAGGGGATGGAGGGAGAAGAGAGAGCGAGGGATGAAGGGGATGGAGGTATGAAGGGGATGGAGGGAGAATAGAGAGGGAGGGATGGAGGGAGAAGAGAGAGGGAGGGATGGAGGGAGAAGAGAGAGGGAGGGATGAAGGGGATAGAGGGAGAAGAGAGAGGGAGGGATGGAGGTATGAAGGGGATGGAGGGAGAAGAGAGAGGGAGGGATGGAGGGAGAAGAGAGAGGGAGGGATGAAGGGGATAGAGGGAGAAGAGAGAGGGAGGGAGGAAGGGGATAGAGGGAGAAGAGAGAGGGAGGGATGAAGGGGATGGAGGGAGAAGAGAGAGAGAGAGGGATGAAGGGGATGGAGGGAGAAGAGAGAAGGAGGGATGAAGGGGATTGGGGGAGAAATAGAGGGATGAAGGGGGTGGAGGGAGAAGAGAGAGAGAGAGGGGTGAAGGGAGAAGAGAGAAGGAGGGATGAATGGGATTGAGGGAGAAGAGAGGGATGAAGGGGATGGAGGAAGAAGAGAGAGGGAGGGATGAAGGGGATGGAGGGAGAAGAGAGAGGGAGGGATGAAGGGGGTGTTGAAAATCAGCTGTGAAAGTAGAGTGTGAGAGTGACTCTTCTCAACAACTGGTTACAGTGTCATTAGGCTGCAGGGAAAGAGTTTTTGATATTTGTGTGTGTGTTCCAATCACACACTTAAGTTTGTGTGTGTTTGCGAGCGAATTCTTTCCCGTCTCTCTGGAAAAGGAGGAAATGGGATTGGAAATAGCATTGTAAGTAGCAAGATAGCATTTTAGTTAGCCTCTCTCCAGTACTAACATTCATTAAGGTCAGACACAGAGCTCGACCTCTTGACCTTTTCTATGGCCGGTATAACACGTTGCCATCGGTTAAGTACCCAAGTTTCAATTTCAAGTTTTATTGGTCGTACAGAATAAACATGGTATACATCGTCCAATGAAATGCTCACTTGCAGGATCCTTCTTTTACAATACAACAATTAGAAATGAAAGATAAGAATACAAACATAAAGTAAATGGTTCAGTAGAATAGAATAAACAAACATTGTAGCATAAGTATGAGTGAGGTCCTTCCTTGGGCCCCATTTCAAGGCGATGTCCTGGATGGGTGGAGCATGGTCCCTCCCATCAGCACCCGCTGGAGGGCCTTGCAGCCATGGACGGAGCAATTTCCGTACCGTCTGTGATGCAACCGGTCAGGATGCTCTCGATGGTGCAGCGGTAGTATTTGGTGAGGACCTGGGATGTATAGGAAGGAAAGAGATGGAAATAAAGGGATGTATACGAAGGAAAGAGAAGGAAATAATGGGATGTATAGGAAGGAAATAAAGGGATGTATATGAAGGAAAGACAAGGAAATAATGGGATGTATAGTAAGGAAAGATAAGGAAATAAAGGGATGTATAGGAAATAAAGAGATGGAAATAAAGGGATGTATAGGACGGAAATAAAGGGATGTATAGGAAATAAAGAGATGGAAATAAAGGGATGTATAGGAAGGAAATAAAGGGATGTATAGGAAGGAAAGAGATGGAAATAAAGGGATGTATAGGAAGGAAAGAGAAGGAAATAAAGGGATGTATAGGAAGGAAAGAGATGGAAATAAAGGGATGTATAGGAAGGAAATAAAGGGATGTATAGGAAGGAAAGAGATGGAAATAAAGGGATGTATAGGAAGGAAAGAGAAGGAAATAAAGGGATGTATAGGAAGGAAAGAGAAGGAAATAATGGGATGTATAGGAAGGAAATAAAGGGATGTATAGGAAGGAAAGAGAAGGAAATAAAGCGATGTATAGGAAGGAAAGAGATGGAAATAAAGGGATGTATAGGAAGGAAATAAAGGGATGTATAGGAAGGAAATAAAGGGATGTATAGGAAGGAAAGAGAAGGAAATAAAGAGATGTATAGGAAGGAAAGAGATGGAAATAAAGGGATGTATAGGAAGGAAAGAGATGGAAATAAAGGGATGTATAGGAAGGAAAGAGAAGGAAATAAAGGGATGTATAGTAAGGAAAGAGATGGAAATAAAGGGATGTATACGAAGGAAAGAGAAGGAAATAATGGGATGTATAGGAAGGAAATAAAGGGATGTATATGAAGGAAAGACAAGGAAATAATGGGATGTATAGTAAGGAAAGATAAGGAAATAAAGGGATGTATAGGAAATAAAGAGATGGAAATAAAGGGATGTATAGGAAGGAAATAAAGGGATGTATAGGAAG
This sequence comes from Oncorhynchus masou masou, assembly GCF_036934945.1. Taxonomy (NCBI): domain Eukaryota; kingdom Metazoa; phylum Chordata; class Actinopteri; order Salmoniformes; family Salmonidae; genus Oncorhynchus; species Oncorhynchus masou. The sequence continues at coordinate 64,824,964 of NC_088240.1, forward strand.
GAAAGAGATGGAAATAAAGGGATGTATAGGAAGGAAAGAGAAGGAAATAAAGGGATGTATAGGAAGGAAATAAAGGGATGTATAGGAAGGAAATAAAGGGATGTATAGGAAGGAAAGAGAAGGAAATAATGGGATGTATAGTAAGGAAAGAGAAGGAAATAAAGGGATGTATAGGAAATAAAGAGATGGAAATAAAGGGATGTATAGGACGGAAATAAAGGGATGTATAGGAAATAAAGAGATGGAAATAAAGGGATGTATAGGAAGGAAATAAAGGGATGTATAGGAAGGAAAGAGATGGAAATAAAGGGATGTATAGGAAATAAAGAGATGGAAATAAAGGGATGTATAGGAAGGAAATAAAGGGATGTATAGGAAATAAAGAGATGGAAATAAAGGGATGTATAGGAAGGAAATAAAGGGATGTATAGGAAGGAAAGAGATGGAAATAAAGGGATATATAGGAAGGAAAGAGAAGGAAATAATGGGATGTATAGTAAGGAAAGAGAAGGAAATAAAGGGATGTATAGGAAGGAAAGAGATGGAAATAAAGGGATGTATAGGAAGGAAATAAAGGGATGTATAGGAAGGAAAGAGAAGGAAATAAAGGGATGTATAGGAAGGAAAGAGAAGGAAATAAAGGGATGTATAGGAAGGAAAGAGATGGAAATAAAGGGATGTATAGGAAGGAAAGAGAAGGAAATAAAGGGATGTATAGGAAGGAAAGAGATGGAAATAAAGGGATGTATAGGAAGGAAAGAGAATGAAATAATGGGATGTATAGGAAGGAAAGAGAAGGAAATAAAGGGATGTATAGGAAGGAAAGAGAAGGAAATAATGGGATGTATAGGAAGGAAAGAGATGGAAATAAAGGGATGTATAGGAAGGAAAGAGATGGAAATAAAGGGATGTATAGGAAGGAAAGAGAAGGAAATAATGGGATGTATAGGAAGGAAAGAGATGGAAATAAAGGGATGTATAGGAAGGAAATAATGGGATGTATAGGAAGGAAAGAGAAGGAAATAAAGGGATGTATAGGAAGGAAAGAGAAGGAAATAATGGGATGTATAGGAAGGAAAGAGATGGAAATAAAGGGATGTATAGGAAGGAAATAATGGGATGTATAGGAAGGAAAGAGAAGGAAATAATGGGATGTATAGGAAGGAAAGAGATGGAAATAAAGGGATGTATAGGAAGGAAAGAGATGGAAATAAAGGGATGTATAGTAAGGAAAGAGATGGAAATAAAGGGATGTATAGGAAGGAAATAATGGGATGTATAGGAAGGAAAGAGAAGGAAATAAAGGGATGTATAGGAAGGAAAGAGAAGGATATAAAGGGAATTATTAGCGAGAGAGAGAGAGGAAAAGCCTAAGTGAACTTATGTTAGTAGTTTGTGTATGTTGGGTATACTTACGCTTATGGAATGTCATTTCTTCAGCTTCACTAATGCACAGAGTTGCTCTGAGAGAGAGAGAGAGAGAGAGAGAGAGGCGGGCAGGCGTGTGTTTACACTCCAGACTTACAGCCAGCAGGATTTTTATTCATATGCACAAATTGTGCTTGAGTGTATGTGTCTCTTCTTCATGCACACGTTTCAGTGTGTTCTCATACACACGCTGACATGCGGCTTTATGAGCATTAATGTCGTCTTGCTCTTCAAATAAGCCTAAAATGACACCTCTGCACACCAAACACTCAATCAACAGTGTTAAGAGACGCAAGCACACAGTCTCCCAGCATGACAGCCCATTTGCTAGGCTAATTAGCACACATAACACACCTAGACTTTTATAACGCTCATCTATCAAGTAGCCCCTTTTATTTTTGTTCCCAGTAATCTGGAGTCATTTGTTAGCAATTAGAGGCTAATAATTCAGGTCTTTCTGGTAGAAGTGGTTTTCCTCAAGTGTGAAGACTGGGGGGGGGTAAGAGAAGGGAGTATATAAATGTATGGGTATTTCAATGGATAGGGAGAAGCTTATTTAAAGGGGCAGGAGTGATGAATGTTCTAGATTTGGAAAATGTTATTTAGGAGGTCAAAAGTTGACCTTAGCTGACCTTTTTAATCAGAGTCTATTGACACCTTCATCCTACTCTGTGGCAGACTAAATTAACTATATTGAAGGACTGTAAATGACTTTTTGACATCTCTGAAGAGGAGGAGTTTGCAATGTGTTTGTCTACTTTGATATCCTTATTCTCTTTTCTCTTTCATGTGTTCCCTCTCTTTCTCATGTGTTGTCTTACTCCCCCTCTTTTACCCCTCTTTCTCTCGGGACCCCCCAGTTTATTAGCCAGATCTGTCTGTCTCTGTCTGTGTTTGTAGTATGGTCAGGGGTTTAAAGCCCAATTGAGGACAATTAGATGGTTGTACTGGGTAGTTTGGTGTCAGTGGGCAGGGGGGGGTGAGAGCCTGTACATTCCTACCATTTCACAAGGAGACGATCCTCTAGAATCCATCCCGGCACTCATCTCCTGGAAACACCCCAGCCAGTCTGGAATTCTGCTTCTGCCTCATGACGGGAGAGAGAGGGATGGAGAGAGAGGGATGGAGAGAGAGAGATGGAGAGAGAGAGGAATGGAGAGAGAGGGATGGATAGAGAGAGAGGGTTGGAGAGAGAGGGATGGAGAGAGAGGGATGGAGAGAGAGAGATGTAGAGAGATGGATGGAGAGAGAGAGGGAGGGAGAGAGGGGGAGGGAAAGAGATGGATGGATAGAGAGAGAGGGAGGGAGAGAGAGGGATGGGGAAAGAGGGAGAGGGATGGAGAGAGTGGGATGGAGGGGTTGAGGCATAGAGATGGAGAGAGGGGGTGGGGGGCTGGAGGGCCATGGACATGGAGAGCGATGGATGAAGTGAAAGAGGTAGAGGAAAGGACATGGAAACATGTCACAGGAAAGGTGTGTGTGTGTGTGTGTGTGTGTGTGTGTGTGTGTGTGTGTGTGTGTGTGTGTGTGTGCGTGCGTGCGTGCGTGAGAGAGAGAGAGAGAGAGAGAGAGAGAGAGAGAGAGATGAACCTGCTCTGTCTGGCTCTCTGACAGCCTGTCTCCACTGCCAGGGGATTTTATCAGTCCTGGCTGATAGATGCAATAATGATCCCATCTTCAGACAGCCCTGTGTGTGTATCTTGAAGGATAGACTCCCTGTGTGTGTGTGTGTATCTTGAAGGATAGACTCCCTGTGTGTGTGTGTGTACTGAGTGACAGACAGACACAGTAATGGACCCATCCTCAGACACACATTAGAGGATGTCTCTAAACTCTGTGTTGACAGACTGCTCTGTGGACAGCTCCTGGCTCCCACTGTGGCGCCAAGGGGGAACACACACACACACACACAGTCTATCATTCAAGCCACACACATACTCACACACATACAGACACACACTGACTCCTTCAATCATGTCCACTTCTTTATCCTCTACTCTAGTTTACTCTAATAAATTCTACATGGCAACACTACATTCTACAGGTATTATTCCAAAGTAACTAAGTACAGAGTAAATACATAGATTATTACTCTGGTATAATTCTTACTTTATGTACCTTGTGTCCCTAATTCAAACTGAACTTGAATTGAATGTTTTTGAGTGAATGTTTTTGAGGGATTTTAGGAAGTACAATGGTTTTCGAGCCCCTCCACCCATTCTACTTTATAGCTGTAAGTCCACAGTCCTTTCTGCTTTACCAATACAGTGTGACCTTCGGTTTATACAACCACAGAGCAAAGAATGGACTTACTTGATGTCTTTATAACATTTTATTGCCTAAATGGCTTTAAAGACTTCAAATAAAATATTAATTGTCACAGGCTTTGTAAACAACAGGTGTAACGTAACAGTGAAATACTTACTTATGGATCCATTTCCAATGATGCAGAGTTAAAGATGAGATATAACAATATATAATACAATTAAAATAGTGACACCAGGAATAAGTACACGGTGGATAAGGAGTGAAAATAACCAGGCTATAATAAGGGAGAACCAGCACTGAGTCGCTGTGCAGAGGTACGAGGTAACTGAGCTGTTCACACAGGTGGGGTAAAGTGACTAGGCAACAGGATAGATCATAGACGGTAGCAGCAGCGTATGTGTTGAGTGTGAGTGTGTGGCATCAGTATGCATGTGTATGTGTGTGGGCTTATGTAGTGTGTGTTTGTGTGTGTGTTGGGGTGTCAGTGTGTGGGCTTATGTAGTGTGTGTTTGTGTGTGTGTTGGGGTGTGAGTGTGTGGGTAGAGTCCAGTGTGTGTTTGTGTGTGTGTTGGGGTGTGAGTGTGTGGGTAGAGTCCAGTGTGTGTTTGTGTGTGTGTAGGGGTGTGAGTGTGTGGGTAGAGTCCAGTGTGTGTTGGGGTGTGAGTGTGTGGGTAGAGTCCAGTGTGTGTTTGTGTGTGTGTTGGGGTGTGAGTGTGTGGGTAGAGTCCAGTGTGTGTTTGTGTGTGTGTAGGGGTGTGAGTGTGTGGGTAGAGTCCAGTGTGTGTTGGGGTGTGAGTGTGTGGGTAGAGTCCAGTGTGTGTTTGTGTGTGTGTTGGGGTGTGAGTGTGTGGGTAGAGTCCAGTGTGTGTTTGTGTGTGTGTAGGGGTGTGAGTGTGTGGGTAGAGTCCAGTGTGTGTTGGGGTGTGAGTGTGTGGGTAGAGTCCAGTGTGTGTGTTGGGGTGTGAGTGTGTGGGTAGAGTCCAGTGTGTGTGTTGGGGTGTGAGTGTGTGGGTAGAGTCCAGTGTGTGTGTTGGGGTGTGAGTGTGTGGGTAGAGTCCAATGTGTGTGCGTGGGTAGAGTCCAGTGTGTGTTGGGGTGCGAGTGTGTGGGTAGAGTCCAGTGTGTGTGTTGGGGTGTGAGTGTGTGGGTAGAGTCCAGTGTGTGTGTTGGGGTGTGAGTGTGTGGGTAGAGTCCAGTGTGTGTTTGTGTGTGTGTAGGGGTGTGAGTGTGTGGGTAGAGTCCAGTGTGTGTGTTGGGGTGTGAGTGTGTGGGTAGAGTCCAGTGTGTGTGTTGGGGTGTGAGTGTGTGGGTAGAGTCCAGTGTGTGTGTTGGGGTGTGAGTGTGTGGGTAGAGTCCAATGTGTGTGCGTGGGTAGAGTCCAGTGTGTGTTGGGGTGCGAGTGTGTGGGTAGAGTCCAGTGTGTGTGTTGGGGTGTGAGTGTGTGGGTAGAGTCCAGTGTGTGTGTTGGGGTGTGAGTGTGTGGGTAGAGTCCAGTGTGTGTTTGTGTGTGTGTAGGGGTGTGAGTGTGTGGGTAGAGTCCAGTGTGTGTGTTGGGGTGTGAGTGTGTGGGTAGAGTCCAGTGTGTGTGTTGGGGTGTGAGTGTGTGGGTAGAGTCCAGTGTGTGTGTTGGGGTGTGAGTGTGTGGGTAGAGTCCAGTGTGTGTGTGTGGGTAGAGTCCAGTGTGTGTTGGGGTGCGAGTGTGTGGGTAGAGTCCAGTGTGTGTGTTGGGGTGTGAGTGTGTGGGTAGAGTCCAGTGTGTGTGTTGGGGTGTGAGTGTGTGGGTAGAGTCCAGTGTGTGTGTTGGGGTGTGAGTGTGTGGGTAGAGTCCAGTGTGTGTGTTGGGGTGTGAGTGTGTGGGTAGAGTCCAGTGTGTGTGTTGGGGTGTGAGTGTGTGGGTAGAGTCCAGTGTGTGTGTTGGGGTGTGAGTGTGTGGGTAGAGTCCAGTGTGTGTGTTGGGGTGTGAGTGTGTGGGTAGAGTCCAATGTGTGTGTGTGGGTAGAGTCCAGTGTGTGTTGGGGTGCGAGTGTGTGGGTAGAGTCCAGTGTGTGTGTTGGGGTGTGAGTGTGTGGGTAGAGTCCAGTGTGTGTGTTGGGGTGTGAGTGTGTGGGTAGAGTCCAGTGTGTGTTTGTGTGTGTGTAGGGGTGTGAGTGTGTGGGTAGAGTCCAGTGTGTGTGTTGGGGTGTGAGTGTGTGGGTAGAGTCCAGTGTGTGTGTTGGGGTGTGAGTGTGTGGGTAGAGTCCAGTGTGTGTGTTGGGGTGTGAGTGTGTGGGTAGAGTCCAGTGTGTGTGTGTGGGTAGAGTCCAGTGTGTGTTGGGGTGCGAGTGTGTGGGTAGAGTCCAGTGTGTGTGTTGGGGTGTGAGTGTGTGGGTAGAGTCCAGTGTGTGTGTTGGGGTGTGAGTGTGTGGGTAGAGTCCAGTGTGTGTGTTGGGGTGTGAGTGTGTGGGTAGAGTCCAGTGTGTGTGTTGGGGTGTGAGTGTGTGGGTAGAGTCCAGTGTGTGTGTTGGGGTGTGAGTGTGTGGGTAGAGTCCAGTGTGTGTGTTGGGGAGTGAGTGTGTGGGTAGAGTCCAGTGTGTGTGTTGGGGTGTGAGTGTGTGGGTAGAGTCCAGTGTGTGTGTTGGGGCGTGAGTGTGTGGGTAGTGTCCAGTGTGTGTGTTGGGGTGTGAGTGTGTGGGTAGAGTCCAGTGTGTGTGTTGGGGTGTGGGTAGAGTCCAGTGTGTGTGTAGGGGTGTGAGTGTGTGGGTAGAGTCCAGTGTGTGTGTTGGGGTGTGAGTGTGTGGGTAGTGTCCAGTGTGTGTGTTGGGGTGTGAGTGTGTGGGTAGTGTCCAGTGTGTGTGTTGGGGTGTGAGTGTGTGGGTAGAGTCCAGTGTGTGTGCATGGAGTCA